>NC_092736.1:2527188-2577188 GCF_047496885.1 Scyliorhinus torazame
CTCATCGCCCCCTCCTCCCCATCGCCCTCTCATCGCCCCCTCCCTCCCTCATCGCCCCTCCCTCCCTCTTCGCCCCTCCCTCCCTCATCGCCCCCTCCCTCCCTCATCGCCCCCTCCTCCCTCCGCCTCCATCGCCCCCCTCGCCTCCCCTCATCGCCCCCTCCCTCCCTCATCCGCCCCCTCCCTCCCTCATCGCCCCCTCCCTCCCTCATCGCCCCCCTCCCTCCCTCATCGCCCCCTCCCTCCCTCATCGCCCCCCCCTCCCTCCCTCATCGCCCCTCCCTCCCTCATCGCCCCCTCCCTCCCTCATCGCCCCCTCCCTCCCTCATCGCCCCCTCCCTCCCTCATCGCCCCCCTCCCTCCCTCATCGCCCCCTCCCTCCCTCATCGCCCCCCTCCCTCCCTCATCGCCCCCTCCCTCCCTCATCGCCCCCTCCCTCCCTCATCGCCCCCTCCCTCCCTCATCGCCCCCCTCCCTCCCTCATCGCCCCCTCCCTCCCTCATCGCCCCCTCCCTCCCTCATCGCCCCCTCCCTCCCTCATCGCCCCCTCCCTCCCTCATCGCCCCCTCCCTCCCTCATCGCCCCCTCCCTCCCTCATCGCCCCCTCCCTCCCTCATCGCCCCCTCCCTCCCTCATCGCCTCCCTCTCGCCCTCTCCTCATCGCCCCCTCCCTCCCTCATCGCCCCCTCCCTCCCTCATCGCCCTCGCCCCTCCCTCCCTCATCGCCCCCTCCCTCCCTCATCGCCCCTCCCTCCCTCATCGCCCCCTCCCTCCCTCATCGCCCCTCTCCCTCCCTCCCTCATCGCCCCCTCCCTCCCTCATCGCCCCCTCCCTCCCTCCCTCATCGCCCCCTCCCTCCCTCCCTCCCTCATCGCCCCCCTCCCTCCCTCATCGCCCCCTCCCCTCCCTCATCGCCCCCTCCCTCCCTCCCTCATCGCCCCTCCCTCCCTCCCTCATCGCCCCCTCCCTCCCCCTCCCTCATCGCCCCCTCCCTCCCTCCCTCCCTCATCGCCCCTCTCCCTCCCTCCCCTCCCTCATCGCCCCCCTCCCTCCCCTCCCTCCCTCATCGCCCCCTCCCTCCCTCCCTCCCTCATCGCCCCCTCCCTCCCTCCCTCCCTCATCGCCCCCTCCCTCCCTCCCTCCCTCATCGCCCCCTCCCTCCCTCCCTCCCTCATCGCCCCCTCCCTCCCTCCCTCCCTCATCGCCCCCTCCCTCCCTCCCTCCCTCATCGCCCCCTCCCTCCCTCCCGTCCCTCATCGCCCCCTCCCTCCCTCCCTCCCTCATCGCCCCCCTCCCTCCCTCCCTCCCTCATCGCCCCCTCCCTCCCTCCCTCCCTCATCGCCCCCCTCCCTCCCTCCCTCCCTCATCGCCCCCTCCCTCCCTCCCTCCCTCATCGCCCCCTCCCTCCCTCCCTCCCTCATCGCCCCCTCCCTCCCTCCCTCCCTCATCGCCCCCTCCCTCCCTCCCTCCCTCATCGCCCCCTCCCTCCCTCCCTCCCTCATCGCCCCCCTCCCTCCCTCCCTCCCTCATCGCCCCCTCCCTCCCTCCCTCCCTCATCGCCCCCTCCCTCCCTCCCTCCCTCATCGCCCCCTCCCTCCCTCCCTCCCTCATCGCCCCCCTCCCTCCCTCCCTCCCTCATCGCCCCCTCCCTCCCTCCCTCCCTCATCGCCCCCTCCCTCCCTCCCTCCCTCATCGCCCCCTCCCTCCCTCCCTCCCTCATCGCCCCCTCCCTCCCTCCCTCCCTCATCGCCCCCTCCCTCCCTCCCTCCCTCATCGCCCCCTCCTCCCTCCCTCCCTCATCGCCCCCTCCCTCCCTCCCTCCCTCATCGCCCCCTCCCTCCCTCCCTCCCTCATCGCCCCCCTCCCTCCCTCCCTCCCTCATCGCCCCCCTCCCTCCCTCCCTCCCTCATCGCCCCCTCCCTCCCTCCCTCCCTCATCGCCCCCTCCCTCCCTCCCTCCCTCATCGCCCCCTCCCTCCCTCCCTCCCTCATCGCCCCCTCCCTCCCTCCCTCCCTCATCGCCCCCTCCCTCCCTCCCTCCCTCATCGCCCCCTCCCTCCCTCCCTCCCTCATCGCCCCCTCCCTCCCTCCCTCCCTCATCGCCCCCTCCCTCCCTCCCTCCCTCATCGCCCCCTCCCTCCCTCCCTCCCTCATCGCCCCCCTCCCTCCCTCCCTCCCTCATCGCCCCCTCCCTCCCTCCCTCCCTCATCGCCCCCTCCCTCCCTCCCTCCCTCATCGCCCCTCCCTCCCTCCCTCCTCTCGCCCCTCCTCCTCCCTCCTCATCGCCCCCTCCCTCCCTCCCTCCCTCATCGCCCCCTCCCTCCCTCCCTCCCTCATCGCCCCCTCCCTCCCTCCCTCCCTCATCGCCCCCTCCCTCCCTCCCTCCCTCATCGCCCCCTCCCTCCCTCCCTCCCTCATCGCCCCCTCCCTCCCTCCCTCCCTCATCGCCCCCTCCCTCCCTCCCTCCCTCATCGCCCCCTCCCTCCCTCCCTCCCTCATCGCCCCCTCCCTCCCTCCCTCCCTCCCTCATCGCCCCCTCCCTCCCTCCCTCCCTCATCGCCCCCTCCCTCCCTCCCTCCCTCATCGCCCCCTCCCTCCCTCCCTCCCTCATCGCCCCCTCCCTCCCTCCCTCCCTCATCGCCCCCTCCCTCCCTCCCTCCCTCATCGCCCCCTCCCTCCCTCCCTCCCTCATCGCCCCCTCCCTCCCTCCCTCCCTCATCGCCCCCCTCCCTCCCTCCCTCCCTCCTCATCGCCCCCTCCCTCCCTCCCTCCCTCATCGCCCCCCTCCCTCCCTCCCTCCCTCATCGCCCCCTCCCTCCCTCCCTCCCTCATCGCCCCCTCCCTCCCTCCCTCCCTCATCGCCCCCTCCCTCCCTCCCTCCCTCATCGCCCCCTCCCTCCCTCCCTCCCTCATCGCCCCCTCCCTCCCTCCCTCCCTCATCGCCCCCTCCCTCCCTCCCTCATCGCCCCCTCCCTCCCTCCCTCATCGCCCCCCTCCCTCCCTCCCTCATCGCCCCCTCCCTCCCTCCCTCCCTCATCGCCCCCTCCCTCCCTCCCTCATCGCCCCCTCCCTCCCTCCCTCATCGCCCCCTCCCTCCCTCCCTCATCGCCCCCTCCCTCCCTCCCTCATCGCCCCCTCCCTCCCTCCCTCATCGCCCCCTCCCTCCCTCCCCTCATCGCCCCCTCCCTCCCTCCCTCATCGCCCCCTCCCTCCCTCCCTCATCGCCCCCTCCCTCCCTCCCTCATCGCCCCCTCCCTCCCTCCCTCATCGCCCCCTCCCTCCCTCCCTCATCGCCCCCTCCCTCCCTCCCTCATCGCCCCCCTCCCTCCCTCCCTCATCGCCCCCTCCCTCCCTCCCTCATCGCCCCCTCCCTCCCTCCCTCATCGCCCCCTCCCTCCCTCCCTCATCGCCCCCTCCCTCCCTCCCTCATCGCCCCCTCCCTCCCTCCCTCATCGCCCCCTCCCTCCCTCATCGCCCCCTCCCTCCCTCCCTCATCGCCCCCCTCCCTCCCTCATCGCCCCCTCCCTCCTCATCGCCCCCTCCCTCCCTCATCGCCCCCTCCCTCCCTCATCGCCCCCTCCCTCCCTCATCGCCCCCTCCCTCCCTCCTCATCGCCCCCTCCCTCCCTCATCGCCCCCCTCCCTCCCTCATCGCCCCCTCCCTCCCTCATCGCCCCCTCCCTCCCTCATCGCCCCCTCCCTCCCTCATCGCCCCCTCCCTCCCTCATCGCTCCCTCCCTCCCTCATCGCTCCTTCTCCTCCCTCCCTCATCGCCCCCTCCCTCCCTCCCTCCCTCGTCGCCCCCTCCCTCCCTCCCTACCTCATCGCCCCCTCCCTCCCTCCCTCCCTCATCGCCCCCTCCCTCCCTCCCTCATCGCCCCCTCCCTCCCTCCCTCATCGCCCCCTCCCTCCCTCCTTCATCGCCCCCTCCCTCCCTCCCTCATCGCCCCCTCCCTCCCTCCTCCCTCATCGCCCCCTCCCTCCCTCCCTCCCTCATCGCCCCCTCCCCTCCCTCCCTCCCTCATCGCCCCCTCCCTCCCTCCCTCCCTCATCGCCCCCTCCCTCCCTCCCTCCCTCATCGCCCCCTCCCTCCCTCCCTCCCTCATCGCCCCTTCCCTCCCTCCCTCCCTCATCGCCCCTTCCCTCCCTCCCTCCCTCATCGCCCCCTCCCTCCCTCCCTCCCTCATCGCCCCCTCCCTCCCTCCCTCCCTCATCGCCCCCCTCCCTCCCTCCCTCCCTCATCGCCCCCTCCCTCCCTCCCTCCCTCATCGCCCCCTCCCTCCCTCCCTCCCTCATCGCCCCCTCCCTCCCTCCCTCCCTCATCGCCCCCTCCCTCCCTCCCTCCCTCATCGCCCCCTCCCTCCCTCCCTCCCTCGCCCTCCTCGCCCCCTCCCTCATCGCCCCCTCCCTCCCTCCCTCCCTCATCGCCCCCTCCCCTCCCTCCCTCCCTCATCGCCCCCTCCCTCCCTCCCTCCCTCATCGCCCCCCTCCCTCCCTCCCTCCCTCATCGCCCCCTCCCTCCCTCCCTCCCTCATCGCCCCCTCCCTCCCTCCCTCCCTCATCGCCCCCTCCCTCCCTCCCTCCCTCATCGCCCCCTCCCTCCCTCCCTCCCTCATCGCCCCCTCCCTCCCTCCCTCCCTCATCGCCCCCTCCCTCCCTCCCTCCCTCATCGCCCCCTCCCTCCCTCCCTCCCTCATCGCCCCCTCCCTCCCTCCCTCCCTCATCGCCCCCTCCCTCCCTCCCTCCCTCATCGCCCCCTCCCTCCCTCCCTCCCTCATCGCCCCCTCCCTCCCTCCCTCCCTCATCGCCCCCTCCCTCCCTCCCTCCCTCATCGCCCCCTCCCTCCCTCCCTCCCTCATCGCCCCCTCCCTCCCTCCCTCCCTCATCGCCCCCTCCCTCCCTCCCTCCCTCATCGCCCCCTCCCTCCCTCCCTCCCTCATCGCCCCCTCCCTCCCTCCCTCCCTCATCGCCCCCTCCCTCCCTCCCTCCCTCATCGCCCCCTCCCTCCCTCCCTCCCTCATCGCCCCCTCCCTCCCTCCCTCCCTCATCGCCCCCTCCCTCCCTCCCTCCCTCATCGCCCCCTCCCTCCCTCCCTCCCTCATCGCCCCCTCCCTCCCTCCCTCCCTCATCGCCCCCTCCCTCCCTCCCTCTCATCGCCCCCTCCCTCCCTCCCTCATCGCCCCCTCCCTCCCTCCCTCATCGCCCCCTCCCTCCCTCCCTCATCGCCCCTCCCTCCCTCCCTCATCGCCCCTCCCTCCCTCCCTCATCGCCCCCTCCCTCCCTCCCTCATCGCCCCCCTCCCTCCCTCCCTCATCGCCCCCTCCCTCCCCTCCCTCATCGCCCCCCTCCCTCCCTCCCTCATCGCCCCCTCCCTCCCTCCCTCATCGCCCCCTCCCTCCCTCCCTCATCGCCCCCTCCCTCCCTCCCTCCCTCATCGCCCCCTCCCTCCCTCCCTCCCTCATCGCCCCCTCCCTCCCTCCCTCCCTCATCGCCCCCTCCCTCCCTCCCTCCCTCATCGCCCCCTCCCTCCCTCCCTCCCTCATCGCCCCCCTCCCTCCCTCCCTCCCTCATCGCCCCCTCCCTCCCTCCCTCCCTCATCGCCCCCTCCCTCCCTCCCTCCCTCCCTCATATCCCCCTCCCTCCCTCCCTCATCGCCCCCCTCCCTCCCTCATCGCCCCCTCCCTCCCTCCCTCATCGCCCCCCTCCCTCCCTCCCTCATCGCCCCCTCCCTCCCTCCCTCCCTCCCTCATCGCCCCATCCCTCCCTCCTCCCTCATCGCCCCCTCCCTCCCTCATCGCCCCCTCCCTCCCTCATCGCCCCCTCCCTCCCTCATCGCCCCCTCCCTCCCTCATCGCCCCCTCCCTCCCTCATCGCCCCCTCCCTCTCTCATCGCCCCCTCCCTCCCTCATCGCCCCCTCCCTCCCTCATCGCCCCCTCCCTCCCTCATCGCCCCCTCCCTCCCTCATCGCCCCCTCCCTCCCTCATCGCCCCCTCCCTCCCTCATCGCCCCCTCCCTCCCTCATCGCTCCCTCCCTCCCTCATCGCTCCTTCTCTCCCTCCCTCATCGCCCCCTCCCTCCCTCCCTCCCTCGTCGCCCCCTCCCTCCCTCCCTACCTCATCGCCCCCTCCCTCCCTCCCTCCCTCATCGCCCCCTCCCTCCCTCCCTCATCGCCCCCTCCCTCCCTCCCTCATCGCCCCCTCCCTCCCTCCTTCATCGCCCCCTCCCTCCCTCCCTCATCGCCCCCTCCCTCCCTCCCTCCCTCATCGCCCCCCTCCCTCCCTCCCTCCCTCATCGCCCCCTCCCTCCCTCCCTCCCTCATCGCCCCCTCCCTCCCTCCTCCCTCATCGCCCCCTCCCTCCCTCCCTCCCTCATCGCCCCCTCCCTCCCTCCCTCCCTCATCGCCCCCTCCCCTCCCTCCCTCCCTCATCGCCCCTTCCCTCCCTCCCTCCCTCATCGCCCCTTCCCTCCCTCCCTCCCTCATCGCCCCCTCCCTCCCTCCCTCCCTCATCGCCCCCTCCTCCCTCCCTCCTCCCCATCGCCCCCCTCCCTCCCTCCCTCCCTCATCGCCCCCCTCCCTCCCTCCCTCCCTCATCGCCCCCTCCCTCCCTCCCTCCCTCATCGCCCCCTCCCTCCCTCCCTCCCTCATCGCCCCCTCCCTCCCTCCCTCCCTCATCGCCCCCTCCCTCATCGCCCCCTCCCTCCCTCCCTCCCTCATCGCCCCCTCCCTCCCTCCCTCCCTCATCGCCCCCCTCCCTCCCTCCCTCCCTCATCGCCCCCTCCCTCCCTCCCTCCCTCATCGCCCCCTCCCTCCCTCCCTCCCTCATCGCCCCCCTCCCTCCCTCCCTCCCTCATCGCCCCCTCCCTCCCTCCTCCCTCATCGCCCCCCTCCCTCCCTCCCTCCCTCATCGCCCCCTCCCTCCCTCCCTCCCTCATCGCCCCCTCCCTCCCTCCCTCCCTCATCGCCCCCTCCCTCCCTCCCTCCCTCATCGCCCCCTCCCTCCCTCCCTCCCTCATCGCCCCCTCCCTCCCTCCCTCCCTCATCGCCCCCTCCCTCCCTCCCTCCCTCATCGCCCCCTCCCTCCCTCCCTCCCTCATCGCCCCCTCCCTCCCTCCCTCCCTCATCGCCCCCTCCCTCCCTCCCTCCCTCATCGCCCCCTCCCTCCCTCCCTCCCTCATCGCCCCCTCCCTCCCTCCCTCCCTCATCGCCCCCCTCCCTCCCTCCCTCCCTCATCGCCCCCTCCCTCCCTCCCTCCCTCATCGCCCCCTCCCTCCCTCCCTCCCTCATCGCCCCCTCCCTCCCTCCCTCCCTCATCGCCCCCTCCCTCCCTCCCTCCCTCATCGCCCCCTCCCTCCCTCCCTCCCTCATCGCCCCCTCCCCTCCCTCCCTCCCTCATCGCCCCCTCCCTCCCTCCCTCCCTCATCGCCCCCTCCCTCCCTCCCTCCCTCATCTCGCCCCCTCCCTCCCTCCCCTCCTCATCGCCCCCTCCCTCCCTCCCTCCCTCATCGCCCCCTCCCTCCCTCCCTCATCGCCCCCTCCCTCCCTCCCTCATCGCCCCCTCCCTCCTCCCTCATCGCCCCCTCCCTCCCTCCCTCATCGCCCCCTCCCTCCCTCCCTCATCGCCCCCTCCCTCCCTCCCTCATCGCCCCCTCCCTCCCTCCCTCATCGCCCCCTCCCTCCCTCCCTCATCGCCCCCTCCCTCCCTCCCTCATCGCCCCCTCCCTCCCTCCCTCATCGCCCCCTCCCTCCCTCCCCTCATCGCCCCCTCCCTCCCTCCCTCCCTCATCGCCCCCTCCCTCCCTCCCTCCCTCATCGCCCCCTCCCTCCCTCCCTCCCTCATCGCCCCCCTCCCTCCCTCCCTCCCTCATCGCCCCCTCCCTCCCTCCCTCCCTCATCGCCCCCCTCCCTCCCTCCCTCCCCTCATCGCCCCCTCCCTCCCTCCCTCCCTCATCGCCCCCTCCCTCCCTCCCTCCCTCATCGCCCCCTCCCTCCCTCCCTCCCTCATCGCCCCCTCCCTCCCTCCCTCCCTCATCGCCCCCTCCCTCCCTCCCTCCCTCATCGCCCCCTCCCTCCCTCCCTCCCTCATCGCCCCCTCCCTCCCTCCCTCCCTCATCGCCCCCTCCCTCCCTCCCTCCCTCCCTCATATCCCCCTCCCTCCCTCCCTCATCGCCCCCTCCCTCCCTCATCGCCCCCTCCCTCCCTCCCTCATCGCCCCCTCCCTCCCTCATCGCTCCCTCCCTCCCTCCCTCATCGCCCCCTCCCTCCCTCCCTCCCTCCCTCATCGCCCCATCCCTCCCTCCCTCCCTCATCGCCCCCCTCCCTCCCTCCCTCCCTCATCGCCCCCTACCTCCCTCCCTCCCTCCCTCCCTCCCTCATCGCCCCCTCCCTCCCTCCCTCCCTCATCGCCCCCTCCCTCCCTCCCTCCCTCATCGCCCCCTCCCTCCCTCCCTCCCTCATCGCCCCCTCCCTCCCTCATCGCCCCCTCCCTCCCTCATCGCCCTCTCCCTCCCTCATCGCCCTCTCCCTCCCTCATCGCCCCCTCCCTCCCTCCCTCCCTCATCGCCCCCCTCCCTCCCTCCCTCATCGCCCCCCTCCCTCCCTCCCCGCCCCCTCTCTCCCTCTCTCCCTCCCTCCCTCCCTCGCCCCCTCCCTCCCTCCCTCGCCCCCTCCCTCCCTCCTCCCTCATTGCCCCCTCCCTGCCTCCCTCCCTCATTGCCCCCTACCTCCCTCCCTCCCTCATCGCCCCCTCCCGTCCCTCCCTCATCGCCCCCTCCCTCCCTCCCTCATCGCCCCCTCCCTCCCTCCCTCATCGCCCCCCTCCCTCCCTCCCTCATCGCCCCCCTCCCTCCCTCCCTCATCGTCCCCTCCCTCCCTCCCTCATCGCCCCCTCCCTCCCTCATCGCCCCCTCCCTCCCTCCCTCATCGCCCCCTCCCTCCCTCCCTCCCTCATCGCCCCCTCCCTCCCTCCCTCATCGCCCCCTCCCTCCCTCCCTCCCTCCCCCTCTCTCCCTCCCTCCCTCCCTCACCCCCTCCCTCCCTCCCTCCCTCCCTCATCGCCCCCTCCCTCCCTCATCGCCCCCTCCCTCCCTCCCTCATCGCCCCCCCCTCCCTCCCTCCCTCATCGCCCCCTCCCTCCCTCCCTCCCTCATCGCCCCCTCCCTCCCTCCCTCCCTCATCGCCCCCTCCCTCCCTCCCTCATCGCCCCCTCCCTCCCTCCCTCATCGCCCCCTCCCTCCCTCCCTCCCTCATCGCCCCCTCCCTCCCTCCCTCCCTCATCGCCCCCTGCCTCCCTCATCGCCCCCTGCCTCCCTCATCGCCCCCTCCCTCCCTCATCGCCCCCTCCCTCCCTCATCGCCCCCTCCCTCCCTCATCGCCCCCTCCCTCCCTCATCGCCCCCTCCCTCCCTCATCGCCCCCTCCCTCCCTCATCGCCCCCTCCCTCCCTCATCGCCCCCTCCCTCCCTCATCGCCCCCTCCCTCCCTCATCGCCCCCTCCCTCCCTCATCGCCCCCTCCCTCCCTCATCGCCCCCTCCCTCCCTCATCGCCCCCTCCCTCCCTCCCTCATCGCCCCCTCCCTCCCTCCCTCATCGCCCCCTCCCTCCCTCCCTCATCGCCCCCTCCCTCCCTCCCTCCCTCCCTCATCGCCCCCTCCCTACCTCCCTCCCTCATCGCCCCCTCTCTCCCTCCCTCCCTCATCGCCCCCTCTCTCCCTCCCTCCCTCCCTCCCTACCTCCCTCCCTCCCTCCCTCCCTACCTCCCTCGCCACCTCCCTCTCTCCCTCCCTCATCGCCCCCTCCCTCCCTCCCACCCTCATCGCCCCCTCCCTCCCTCCCTCCCTCATCGCCCCCTCCCTCCCTCCCTCCCTCATCGCCCCCTCCCTCCCTCCCTCCCTCATCGCCCCCTCCCTCCCTCCCTCCCTCCCTTGTCGCCCCCTCCCTCCCTCCCTCGTCGCCCCCTCCCTCCCTCCCTCGTCGCCCCCTCCCTCCCTCCCTCCCTCCCTCCCTCGTCGCCCCCTCCCTCCCTCCCTCCCTCCCTCGTCGCCCCCTCCCTCCCTCCCTCCCTCCCTCCCTCCCTCGTCGCCCCTCCCTCCCTCCCTCCCTCGTCGCCCCCTCCCTCCCTCCCTCCCCTCCCTCGTCGCCTCCTCCCTCCCCTCCCTCGTTGCCCCCTCCCTCGTCGCCCCCTCCCTCCCTCCCTCCCTCCCTCCCTCGTCGCCCCCTCCCTCCCTCCCTCGTCGCTCCCTCCCTCCCTCGTCGCCCCCTCCCTCCCTCATCGCCCCCTCCCTCCCTCATCGCCCCCTCCCTCCCTCATCGCCCCCTCCCTCCCTCCCTCATCGCCCCCTCCCTCCCTCCCTCCCTCATCGCCCCCTCCCTCCCTCCCTCCCTCATCGCCCCCTCCCTCCCTCCCTCCCTCATCGCCCCCTCCCTCCCTCCCTCCCTCATCGCCCCCTCCCTCCCTCCCTCCCTCATCGCCCCCTCCCTCCCTCCCTCCCTCATCGCCCCCTCCCTCCCTCCCTCCCTCATCGCCCCCTCCCTCCCTCCCTCCCTCATCGCCCCCTCCCTCCCTCCCTCCCTCATCGCCCCCTCCCTCCCTCCCTCCCTCATCGCCCCCTCCCTCCCTCCCTCCCTCATCGCCCCCTCCCTCCCTCCCTCCCTCATCGCCCCCTCCCTCTCTCCCTCCCTCATCGCCCCCTCCCTCCCTCCCTCCCTCATCGCCCCCTCCCTCCCTCCCTCCCTCATCGCCCCTTCCCTCCCTCCCTCCCTCATCGCCCCCTCCCTCCCTCCCTCCCTCATCGCCCCCTCCCTCCCTCCCTCCCTCATCGCCCCCTCCCTCCCTCCCTCCCTCATCGCCCCCTCCCTCCCTCCCTCCCTCATCGCCCCCTCCCTCCCTCATCGCCCCCTCCCTCCCTCCCTCCCTCATCGCCCCCTCCCTCCCTCCCTCCCTCATCGCCCCCTCCCTCCCTCCCTCCCCCCCTCCCTCCCTCCCCCTCCCTCCCTCCCTCCCTCCCTCACTCCCTCATCGCCCCCTCACTCCCTCCCTCCCTCCCTCCCTCACTCCCTCATCGCCCCCTCACTCCCTCCCTCCCTCATCGCCCCCTCACTCCCTCCCTCCCTCATCGCCCCCTCCCTCCCTCCCTCCCTCCCTCCCTCATCGCCCCCTCCCTCCCTCCCTCCCTCCCTCATCGCCCCCTCCCTCCCTCCCTCCCTCATCGCCCCCTCCCTCCCTCCCTCCCTCATCGCCCCCTCCCTCCCTCCCTCCCTCATCGCCCCCTCCCTCCCTCCCTCCCTCATCGCCCCCTCCCTCCCTCCCTCATCGCCCCCTCCCTCATCGCCCCCTCCCTCCCTCCCTCATCGCCCCCTCCCTCCCTCCCTCATCGCCCCCTCCCTCCCTCCCTCATCGCCCCCTCCCTCCCTCCCTCATCGCCCCCTCCCTCCCTCCCTCATCGCCCCCTCCCTCCCTCCCTCATCGCCCCCTCCCTCCCTCCCTCATCGCCCCCTCCCTCCCTCCCTCATCGCCCCCTCCCTCCCTCCCTCATCGCCCCCTCCCTCCCTCCCTCATCGCCCCCTCCCTCCCTCCCTCATCGCCCCCTCCCTCCCTCCCTCATCGCCCCCTCCCTCCCTCCCTCATCGCCCCCTCCCTCCCTCCCTCATCGCCCCCTCCCTCCCTCCCTCATCGCCCCCTCCCTCCCTCCCTCATCGCCCCCTCCCTCCCTCCCTCATCGCCCCCTCCCTCCCTCCCTCATCGCCCCCTCCCTCCCTCCCTCATCGCCCCCTCCCTCCCTCATCGCCCCCTCCCTCCCTCCCTCATCGCCCCCTCCCTCCCTCCCTCCCTCATCGCTCCCTCCCTCCCTCCCTCCCTCCCTCATCGCCCCCTCCCTCCTTCCCTCCCTCCCTCCCTCATATCCCCCTCCCTCCTTCCCTCCCTCCCTCATCGCCCCCTCCCTCCCTCATCGCCCCCTCCCTCCCTCCCTCATCGCCCCCGCCCTCCCTCCCTCCCTCCCTCATCGCTCCCTCCCTCCCTCCCTCATCGCCCCCTCCCTCCCTCCCTCCCTCATCGCCCCCTCCCTCCCTCCCTCATCGCCCCATCCCTCCCTCCCTCCCTCATCGCCCCCTCCCTCCCTCCCTCCCTCCCTCATCGCCCCCTCCCTCCCTCCCTCCCTCCCTCATCGCCCCCTCCCTCCCTCCCTCCCTCCCTCATCGCCCTTTCCCTCCCTCATCGCCCCCTCCCTCCCTCCCTCATCGCCCCCTCCCTCCCTCCCTCATCGCCCCCTCCCTACCTCCCTCCCTCATCGCCCCCTCTCTCCCTCCCTCCCTCCCTCCCTACCTCCCTCGCCACCTCCCTCTCTCCCTCCCTCATCGCCCCCTCCCTCCCTCCCTCATCGCCCCCTCCCTCCCTCCCTCCCTCCCTCATCGCCCCCTCCCTCCCTCCCTCCCTCCCTCATCGCCCCCTCCCTCCCTCCCTCCCTCCCTCATCGCCCCCTCCCTCCCTCCCTCCCTCCCTCATCGCCCCCTCCCTCCCTCCCTCCCTCATCGCCCCCTCCCTCCCTCCCTCCCTCCCTCATCGCCCCCTCCCTCCCTCCCTCCCTCATCGCCCCCTCCCTCCCTCCCTCCCTCATCGCCCCCTCCCTCCCTCCCTCCCTCATCGCCCCCTCCCTCCCTCCCTCCCTCATCGCCCCCTCCCTCCCTCCCTCCCTCATCGCCCCCTCCCTCCCTCCCTCCCTTGTCGCCCCCTCCCTCCCTCCCTCGTCGCCCCCTCCCTCCCTCCCTCGTCGCCCCCTCCCTCCCTCCCTCCCTCCCTCGTCGCCCCCTCCCTCCCTCCCTCCCTCCCTCCCTCCCTCGTCGCCCCCTCCCTCCCTCCCTCCCTCGTCGCCCCCTCCCTCCCTCCCTCCCTCATCGCCCCCCTCCCTCCCTCCCTCCCTCCCTCCCTCCCTCCCTCCCTCGTCGCCCCCTCCCTCCCTCCCTCCCTCGTCGCCCCCCTCCCTCCCTCCCCTCCCTCGTCGCCTCCTCCCTCCCCTCCCTCGTCGCCCCCTCCCTCCCTCCCTCCCTCGTCGCCCCCCTCCCTCCCTCCCTCCCTCGTCGCCCCCTCCCTCGTCGCCCCCTCCCTCCCTCCCTCCCTCGTCGCCCCCTCCCTCCCTCCCTCCCTCGTCGCCCCCTCCCTCCCTCCCTCCCTCGTCGCCCCCTCCCTCCCTCCCTCCCTCGTCGCCCCCTCCCTCCCTCCCTCCCTCGTCGCCCCCTCCCTCCCTCCCTCCCTTGTCGCCCCCTCCCTCCCTCCCTCCCTCCCTCATCGCCCCCTCCCTCCCTCCCTCATCGCCCCCTCCCTCCCTCCCTCATCGCCCCCTCCCTCCCTCATCGCCCCCTCCCTCCCTCCCTCCCTCATCGCCCCCTCCCTCCCTCCCTCCCTCATCGCCCCCTCCCTCCCTCCCTCATCGCCCCCTCCCTCCCTCCCTCCCTCATCGCCCCCTCCCTCCCTCCCTCCCTCATCGTCCCCTCCCTCCCTCCCTCCCTCATTGCCCCCTCCCTCCCTCATTGCCCCCTCCCTCCCTCATTGCCCCCTCCCTCCCTCCCTCCCTCATCGCCCCCTCCCTCCCTCCCTCCCTCATCGCCCCCTCCCTTCCTCCCTCCCTCATCGCCCCCTCCCTCCCTCCCTCCCTCAACACCCTCCCTCCCTCCCTCAACACCCTCCCTCCCTCCCTCCCTCCCTCAACACCCTCCCTCCCTCCCTCCCTCCCTCAACACCCTCCCTCCCTCCCTCCCTCAACACCCTCCCTCCCTCCCTCCCTCAACACCCTCCCTCCCTCCCTCCCTCAACACCCCGACCCCGCTCCCGATTCACTCTGTCCCTCAGCCTCTTCCCTTTCCCTCCCTCTGTCTATCTCCTTCCCCCACCCCTGCCTCTGTGTCTGCCTATGTCTGCCTGGTGTGTGTGTCAGTGTGTGTGTGTCAGTGTGTGTGTGTCAGTGTGTGTGTGTCAGTGTGTGTGTGTCAGTGTGTGTGTCAGTGTGTGTGTCAGTGTGTGTGTCAGTGTGTGTCAGTGTGTGTCAGTGTGTGTCTGTCTGTCTGTCTTCTTGTTGCCAGTTTGAAATGTTTCAGTGAAAGTTACTCTGGTCTGACAGCGATGACGAACTAAGCTTTGCTAAACTTAAACTTTAAATGGTCAATCTGAACACTCCGATATTCACCACTTATTTGGTTGAGAATCTGTTTGCACAGATACAGCACGTAGTCATGGCAACTCGTGTTGCGAGACCTTGCTAATAACCATGACAACACGGTGCTGTATCGGGTTATAAAGCAGGAAGTGTTTTGATGGGAGCTGCTTCAATGGGGTATTTGACCTGATTGTCAGGCTCTGTTTAGTTCTGGGGGTGGGGAGGGGCTGGGGCTGGAGTGGGGGGTGAGGAGGGGCTGGGGTGGGGAGGGGCTGGGGTGGGGGGTGAGGGGTGAGGAGGGGGTGGGGATGGTAAAGGTGGGAGTTGGGGGTGCGATTAGGATGGGGGGTTACAGGGTGGGGAGGGTTAGAGCAGGGAATGTGGGGGTGGAGGATTGGGTTGGTGCGTGGGAGTGGGAGCATGGGGAGCAGGGGGGTGGGAGTGGAGGGTGTGGGGTCGGGGGTTAGGGTGGGGAAAGTGGGTGGAGGTGGGGGGTTAGGGTGGGGGAGGGGGGGGGTGGTTTTGGGGGTTAGGGTGTGGGGTAGGGGGTGGGGTAGGGTGGGTTGATAAATTGGTGCTGGAGCTTCAGAGGCGTCAACCTCCCTGTCCTGAGGCTCGGGGTGGTCAGTCTCCCTGTCCTGAGGCTAGGGGTGGTCAGTCTCCCTGTCCTGAGGCTAGGGGTGGTCAGTCTCCCTGTCCTGAGGCTCGGGGTGGTCAGTCTCCCTGTCCTGAGGCTCGGGGTGGACAGTCTCCCTGTCCTGAGGCTCGGGGTGGTCACTCTCCCTGTCCTGAGGCTCGGGGTGGTCAGTCAGTCGCCCTGTCCTGAGGCTCGGGGCGGTCAGTCGCCCTGTCCTGAGGCTCGGGGCGGTCAGTTTCCCTGTCCTGAGGCTCGGGGCGGTCAGTCTCCCTGTCCTGAGGCTCGGGGAGGTCAGTCTCCCTGTCCTGAGGCTCGGTGTGGTCAGTCTCCCTGTCCTGAGGCTCGGGATGGTTCAGTCTCCCTGTCCTGAGGCTCGGGGCGGTCAGTCTCCCTGTATGAGGCTCGGGGCTCAGTCTCCCTGTCCTGAGGCTCGGGGTGGTCAGCCTCCCTGTCCTGAGGCTAGCGGTGGTCAGTCTCCCTGTCCTGAGGCTCGGGGTGGTCAGTCTCCCTGTCCTGAGGCTCGGGGCGGACAGTCTCCCTGTCCTGAGGCTCGGGGCGGACAGTCTCCCTGTCCTGAGGCTCGGGGCGGTCAGTCTCCCTGTCCTGAGGCTCGGGGCGGTCAGTCTCCCTGTCCTGAGGCTCGGGGCGGTCAGGCTCCCTGTCCTGAGGCTCGGGGCGGTCAGGCTCTCTGTCCTGAGGCTCGGGGCGGTCAGTCTCCCTGTCCTGAGGCTCGGGGCGGTCAGTCTCCCTGTCCTGAGGCTCGGGGCGGTCAGTCTCCCTGTCCTGAGGCTCGGGGCGGTCAGTCTCCCTGTCCTGAGGCTCGGGGCGGTCAGTCTCCCTGTCCTGAGGCTCGGGGTGGTCAGTCTCCCTGTCCTGAGGCTCGGGGTGGTCAGTCTCCCTGTATGAGGCTCGGGGCGGTCAGTCTCCCTGTCCTGAGGCTCGGGGTGGTCAGTCTCCCTGTCCTGAGGCTCGGGGTGGTCAGTCTCCCTGTATGAGGCTCAGGGCGGTCAGTCTCCCTGTCCTGAGGCTCGGGGCAGTCATCCTGAAGCTGGAGTCTCTGACGCTGTTTCTTGTTGCAGGTTTTCCGAGTGGAGGTTTTGAACAATGGGAGGAAACACTCGGTCGAGCGACGATACCGAGACTTCCAGGCTCTTCACAAAAAGGTCAGAATTCCTCCCCCCCCCCCCTCCAACCAGCTGAACCCCCCCAACCTGCCGTACCCCCCCCAACCTGCCGTACCCCCCCCAATCTGCCGTACCCCCCCCAATCTGCCGTACCCCCCCCAACCTGCCGTACCCCCCCAACCTGCCGTACCCCCCCCAACCTGCCGTACCCCCCCCAACCTGCCGTACCCCCCCAACCTGCCGTACCCCCCCCAACCTGCCGTACCCCCCCCAACCTGCCGTACCCCCCCCAACCTGCCGTACCCCCCCCAACCTGCCGTACCCCCCCCAACCTGCCGTACCCCCCCCAACCTGCCGTACCCCCCCCAACCTGCCGTACCCCCCCCAACCTGCCGTACCCCCCCCAACCTGCCGTACCCCCCCCAACCTGCCGTACCCCCCCAACCTGCCGTACCCCCCCCAACCTGCCGTACCCCCCCCAACCTGCCGTACCGCCCCCAACCTGCCGTACCCCCCCCAACCTGCCGTACCCCCCCCAACCTGCCGTACCCCCCCCAACCTGCCGTACCCCCCCCAACCTGCCGTACCCCCCCCAACCTGCCGTACCCCCCCCAACCTGCCGTACCCCCCCCAACCTGCCGTACCCCCCCCAACCTGCCGTACCCCCCCAACCTGCCGTACCCCCCCAACCTGCCGTACCCCCCCCAACCTGCCGTACCCCCCCCAACCTGCCGTACCCCCCCCAACCTGCCGTACCCCCCCCAACCTGCCGTACCCCCCCCAACCTGCCGTACCCCCCCCAACCTGCCGTACCCCCCCCAACCTGCCGTACCCTCCCAACCTGCCGTACCCCCCCCAACCTGCCGTACCCCCCCCAACCTGCCGTACCCCCCCAACCTGCCGTACCCCCCCCAACCTGCCGTACCCCCCCCAACCTGCCGTACCCCCCCCAACCTGCCGTACCCCCCCCAACCTGCCGTACCCCCCCCAACCTGCCGTACCCCCCCCAACCTGCCGTACCCCCCCCAACCTGCCGTACCCCCCCCAACCTGCCGTACCCCCCCCAACCTGCCGTACCCCCCCCAACCTGCCGTACCCCCCCCAACCTGCCGTACCCCCCCCAACCTGCCGTACCCCCCCCAACCTGCCGTACCCCCCCCAACCTGCCGTACCCCCTCCCAACCCGCCGTGACCCCCTCCCAACCCGCCGTGCCCCCCTCCCAACCCGCCGTGCCCCCCTCCCAACCCGCCGTGACCCCCTCCCAACCCGCCGTGACCCCCTCCCAACCCGCCGTGACCCCCTCCCAACCCGCCGTGACCCCCTCCCAACCCGCCGTGACCCCCTCCCAACCCGCCGTGCCCCCCCTCCCAACCCGCCGTGACCCCCTCCCAACCCGCCGTGACCCCCTCCCAACCCGCCGTGACCCCCTCCCAACCCGCCGTGACCCCCTCCCAACCCGCCGTGACCCCCTCCCAACCCGCCGTGACCCCCTCCCAACCCGCCGTGACCCCCTCCCAACCCGCCGTGACCCCCTCCCAACCCGCCGTGACCCCCTCCCAACCCGCCGTGCCCCCCTCCCAACCCGCCGTGCCCCCCTCCCAACCCGCCGTGACCCCCTCCCAACCCGCCGTGACCCCCTCCCAACCCGCCGTGACCCCCTCCCAACCCGCCGTGACCCCCTCCCAACCCGCCGTGACCCCCTCCCAACCCGCCGTGCCCCCCTCCCAACCCGCCGTGCCCCCCTCCCAACCCGCCGTGACCCCCTCCCAACCCGCCGTGCCCCCCCCCTCCCAACCCGCCGTGCCCCCCCCTCCCAACCCGCCGTGACCCCCTCCCAACCCGCCGTGACCCCCTCCCAACCCGCCGTGACCCCCTCCCAACCCGCCGTGACCCCCTCCCAACCCGCCGTGACCCCCTCCCAACCCGCCGTGACCCCCTCCCAACCCGCCGTGACCCCCTCCCAACCCGCCGTGACCCCCTCCCAACCCGCCGTGCCCCCCCCCCTCCCAACCCGCCGTGACCCCCCTCCCAACCCGCCGTGCTATTTCCCCCCCCCCCCCCCCCCCCCCCCATGACCGGGTCTCCTGCATGTTAATCCACATCCAATACCCAGACCCTGGTGCTGTGCAGTGTGTCAGCAGCTGTTGGGGCCTCAGCCCTTGATGAGCAATTGGAGATCCGGCCAAGGTGGGGGTGAGCTGCCTTTTTGAACCATTACAGCCGCAGTGGTGCAGGTACACCCACTGTGCTGTTAGGGAGGGAGTTCCAGGATGTGGCCCCAGCGACAGTGAAGGCACGGCCGATATATTTCCAAGTCAGGGGGAGGGGTGGGGGCTAGGCACAGGGCAGTGGGGAGGGGCACAGGGCAGTGGGGAGGGGCGCAGGGCGGCGGGGCTGGGCGCAGGGCGGGGGCGCGGGTGGCGGGGCTGGGCACAGGGCAGTGGGGAGGGGCACAGGGCAGTGAGGCTGGGCGGGGAGGCTGGGCGTTGGGCACAGGGCGGCGGGGCTGGGCGCGGGGGGGCTGGGCGCAGGGCGGCGGGGCTGGGCGCGGGGGGGCTGGGCGCAGGGCGGCGGGGCTGGGCGCAGGGAAGCTGGGAATGAAAGAATTGCTCACCAAAATGGTAAGAATTGAAAATTTAAGGTTTATCTGAATGCATTTGTAACGGTCGAGGAGTTAATGACACGCACACAGATAAGTGGGTTTGATCTAATCTCTGTTATAGAGACCTGGTTACACAGTGACCAAGGTTTGGAATTTAATATTGCAGAGTAGTTGATGGTTTGAAAAGTGGGTGCAGGGAGCAGAGGGTAAGCTGATATTAAAGGATGGTCAGTGTAGGCGGTAGTGAGGAGAGATCCTGACTGTGAACGGGCTGCGACGCTCCCTATCTCTGTAACTTCCTCCTGCTCCTACAACACCTGCCTGCGGCCCGCCCATGGGTTGCGCCCTGCAGTTTGGAAAACCCTGCTGGAGGCGGTAGTGAGGAGAGATCCTGACTGGGAAGATCAAGAAATAGAATCAGAGCGGGCAGAGATTCTAAGTGTCAGAAATGGTGCTGGGAGCAGTTGATAGGCTCCTGGACAGTAACCTTCCTGTTGGACGGAGCACTAATCAGGAGATTCGAGGAACTTATAACAAAATCAATGCAATAATTGTGGGGGACTTTAATCTTCATGTAGATAAGACAAATCAAATTGGCAAAAATGTTTTTAACGAGTAGTTTCTGGAACCACAGAATGCCCACAGTGCAGGAGAAGGCCATTTGGCCCATCGAGTCTGCACCGTCTCTCTGAATGGAAATCCACATAGACACGAGGAGAACGTGCAGACTCCACACTGACAGTCACCCAGGACCGAAATTGGACCCGGTCCCTGGCACTGTGAAGCAACTGTGCCGCTGCCTCTGTGCTAACCCCGTGCTGTACCTGTCCTGGGAGTGTTTGATGGGGACAGTGTAGAGGGAGCTTCACTCTGTATCTAACCCCGTGCTGTACCTGTCCTGGGAGTGTTTGATGGGGACGGTGTAGAGGGAGCTTTATCCTGTATCTAACCCCGTGCTGTACCTGTCCTGGGAGTGTTTGATGGAGACAGTGTAGAGGGAGCTTTACTCTGTATCTAATCCCGTGCTGTACCTGTCCTGGGAGTGTTTGATGGGGACAGTGTTGAGGGAGCTTCACTTTGTATCTAACCCCGTGCTGTACCTGTCCTGGGAGTGTTTGATGGGGCAGTGTAGAGGGAGCTTCACTCTGTATCTAACCCCGTGCTGTACCTCTCCTGGGAGTGTTTGATGGGGACAGTGTGGAGGGAGCTTTACTCTGTATCTAACCCCGTGCTGTACCTGTCCTGGGAGTGTTTGATGGGGATGGTGTAGAGGGAGCTTCACTCTGTATCTAACCCCGTGCTGTACCGGTCCTGGGAGTGTTTGATGGGGACCGTGTAGAGGGAGTTTCACTCTGTATCTAACCCCGTGCTGTACCTGTCCTGGGAGTGTTTGATGGGGACAGTGTTGAGGGAGCTTCACTTTGTATCTAACCCCGTGCTGTACCTGTCCTGGGAGTGTTTGATGGGGACAGTGTAGAGGGAGCTTTACTCTGTATCTAACCCTGTGCTGTACCTGTCCTGGGAGTGTTTGATGGGGACAGTGTAGAGGGAGCTTTACTCTGTATCTAACCCCGTGCTGTACCGGTCCTGGGACTGTTTGATGGGGACAGTGGAGAGGGAGCTTCACTCTGTATCTAACCCCGTGCTGTACCTGTCCTGGGAGTGTTTGATGGGGACAGTGGAGAGGGAGCTTCACTCTGTATCTAACCCCGTGCTGTACCTGTCCTGGGAGTGTTTGATGGGACAGTGTAGAGGGAGCTTTACTCTTTATCTAACCCCCTGCTGTACCTGTTCTGGGAGAGTTTGATGAGGACAGTGTAGAGGGAGCTTTACTCTGTATCTAACCCTGTGCTGTACCTGTCCTGGGAGTGTTTGATGGGGACAGTGTAGAGGGAGCTTCACTCTGTATCTGACCCCGTGCTGTACCGATCCTGGGAGTGTTTGATGGGGACAGTGGAGAGGGAGCTTTACTCTGTATCTAACCCCGTGCTGTACCTGTCCTGGGAGTGTTTGATGGGGACAGTGTAGAGGGAGCTTTACTCTGTATCTAACCCAGTGCTGTACCTGTCCTGGGAGTTTTTGATGGGGACAGTGTAGAGGGAGCTTTACTCTGTATCTAACCCCGTGCTGTACCTGTCCTGGGAGTGTTTGATGGGGACAGTGTAGAGGGAGCTTTACTCTGTATCTAACCCTGTGTTGTACCTGTCCTGGGAGTGTTTGGTGGGGACAGTGTAGAGGCAGCTTTACTCTGTACCTAACCCCGTGCTGTACCTGTCCTGGGAGTGTTTGATGGCGCAGTGTAGAGGGAGCTTTACTCTATATCTAACTCCGTGCTGTACCTGTCCTAGGAGTGTTTGATGGGGACGGTGTAGAGGGAGCTTTACTCTGTATCTAACCCCGTGCTGTACCTGTCCTGGGAGTGTTTGATGGGGACCGTGTAGAGGGAGTTTCACTCTGTATCTAACCCCGTGCTGTACCTGTCCTGGGAGTGTTTGATGGGGACAGTGTTGAGGGAGCTTCACTTTGTATCTAACCCCGTGCTGTACCTGTCCTGGGAGTGTTTGATGGGGCAGTGTAGAGGGAGCTTCACTCTGTATCTAACCCCGTGCTGTACCTGTCCTGGGAGTGTTTGATGGGGACAGTGTAGGGGAGCTTTACTCTGTATCTAACCCCGTGCTGTACCTGTCCTGGGAGTGTTTGATGGGGACAGTGTAGAGGGAGCTTTACTCTGTATCTAACCCTGTGCTGTACCTGTCCTTGGAGTGTTTGATGGGGACAGTGTAGAGGGAGCTTTATTCTGTGTCTAACCCTGTGCTGTACCTGTCCTGGGAGTGTTTGATGGGGACAGTGTAGAGGGAGCTTTACTCTGTATCTAACCCCATGCTGTACCTGTCCTGGGAGTGTTTGATGGGGACAGTGTAGAGGGAGCTTCACTCTGTATCTAACCGCGTGCTGTACCGGTCCTGGGAGTGTTTGATGGGGACAGTGTAGAGGGAGCTTTACTCTGTATCTAACCCCGTGCTGTACCTGTCCTGGGAGTGTTTGATGGGGACAGTGTAGAGGGAGCTTTACTCTGTATCTAACCCAGTGCTGTACCTGTCCTGGGAGTGTTTGATGGGGACCGTGTCGAGGGAGTTTCACTCTGTATCTAACCCCGTGCTGTACCTGTCCTGGGAGTGTTTGATGGGGACAGTGTTGAGGGAGCTTCACTTTGTATCTAACCCCGTGCTGTACCTGTCCTGGGAGTGTTTGATGGGGACAGTGTAGAGGGAGCTTCACTCTGTATCGAACCCCGTGCTGTACCTGTCCTGGGAGTGTTTGATGGGGACAGTGTAGAGGGAGCTTTACTCTGTATCTAACCCTATGCTGTACCTGTCCTGGGAGTGTTTGATGGGGACAGTGTAGAGGGAGCTTTATTCTGTATCTAACCCTGTGCTGTACCTGTCCTGGGAGTGTTTGATGGGGACAGTGTAGAGGGAGCTTTACTCTGTATCTAACCCTGTGCTGTACCTGTCCTGGGAGTGTTTGATGGGGACAGTGTAGAGGGAGCTTTACTCTGTATCTAACCCCGTGCTGTACCTGTCCTGGGAGTGTTTGATGGGGACAGTGTAGAGGGAGCTTCACTCTGTATCTAACCCTGTGCTGTACCGGTCCTGGGAGTGTTTGATCGGGACAGTGGAGAGGGAGCTTTACTCTATATCTAACCCCGTGCTGTACCTGTCCTGGGAGTGTTTGATGGGGACAGTGTTGAGGGAGCTTTACTCTGTATCTCACCCTGTGCTGTACCTGTCCTGGGAGTGTTTGATGGGGACAGTGTAGAGGGAGCTTTACTCTGTTTCTAAACCTGTGCATGTACCTGTCCTGGGAGTGTTTGATGGGGGGAGTGTAGAGGGAGCTTTACTCTGTATCTAACCCCGTGCTGTACCTGTTCTGGGAGTGTTTGATGGTGACAGTGTAGAGGGAGCTTTACTCTGTATCTAACCCCGTGCAGTGCCTGTCCTGGGAGTGTTTGATGGGACAGTGTAGAGGGAACTTTACTCTGTATCTAACCCCGTGCTGTACCAGTCCTGGGAGTGTTTGATGGGGACAGTGTATAGGGAGCTTTACTCTGTATCTAACCCTGTGCTGTACCTGTCCTGTGAGTGTTTGATGGGACAGTGTAGAGGGAGCTTTACTCTGTATCTAACCCTGTGCTGTACCTGTCCTGTGAGTGTTTGATGGGACAGTGTAGAGGGAGCTTTACTCTGTATCTAACCCCGTGCTGTACCTGTCCTGTGACTGTTTGATGGGACAGTGTAGAGGGAGCTTTACTCTGTATCTAACCCCGTGCTGTACCTGTTCTGCGAGTGGTTGATGGTGACAGTGTAGAGGGAGCTTTACTCTATCTAACCCCGTGCTGTACCTGTCCTGGGAGTGTTTGATGGGGACAGTGCAGAGGGAGCTTTACTCTCTATCTAACCCCGTGCTGTACCTGTCCTGGGACTGTTTGATGGGGACAGTGTAGAGGGAGCTTTACTCTGTATCTAACCCCGTGCTGTACCTGTCATGGGAGTGTTTGATGGGGACGGTGTAGAGGGAGCTTTACTCTGTATCTAGCCCCGTGCTGTACCTGTCCTGGGAGTGTTTGATGGGGACCGTGTAGAGGGAGCTTCACTCTGTATCTAACCCCGTGCTGTACCTGTCCTGGGAGTGTTTGATGCGGACAGTGTAGAGGGAGCTTCACTTTGTATCTAACCCCGTGCTGTACCTGTCCTGGGAGTGTTTGATGGGGCACTGTAGAGGGAGCTTCACTCTGTATCTAACCCCGTGCTGTACCTGTCCTGGGAGTGTTTGATGGGGACAGTGTGGAGGGAGCTTTACTCTGTATCTAACCCCGTGCTGTACCTGTCCTGGGAGTGTTTGATGGGGACAGTGTAGAGGGAGCTTTACTTGGTATCTAACCCCGTGCTGTACCTGTCCTGGGAGTGTTTGATGGGGACAGTGTAGAGGGAGCTTCACTCTGTATCTAACCCTGTGCTGTACCGGTCCTGGGAGTGTTTGATGGGGACAGTGGAGAGGGAGCTTTACTCTGTATCTAACCCTGTGTTGTACCTGTCCTGGGAGTGTTTGATGGGGACAGTGTGGACGGAGCTTTACTCTGTATCTAACCCCGTGCGGTACCTGTCCTGGGAGTGTTTGATGGGGACAGTGTAGAGGGAGGTTTACTCTGTATCTAACCCTGTGCTGTACCTGTCCTGGGAGTGTTTGATGGGGACAGTGTAGAGGGAGCTTTACTCTGTATCTAACCCTGTGCTGTACCTGTCCTGGGAGTGTTTGATGGGGACAGTGTAGATGGAGCTTTACTCTGTATCTAACGCCGTGCTGTACCTGTCCTGGGAGTGTTTGATGGGGACAGTGTAGAGGGAGCTTCACTCTGTATCTACCCCGTGCTGTACCGGTCCTGGGAGTGTTTGATGGGGACAGTGGAGAGGGAGCTTTACTCTATATCTAACCCCGTGCTGTACCTGTCCTGGGAGTGTTTGATGGGGACAGTGTAGAGGGAGCTTTACTCTGTATCTAACACAGTGCTGTACTTGTCCTGGGAGTGTTTGATGGGGACAGTGTAGAGGGAGCTTTACTCTGTATCTAACCCCGTGCTGTACCTGTCCTGGGAGTGTTTGATGGGGACAGTGGAGAGGGAGCTTTACTCTGTATCTAACCCTGTGTTGTACCTGTCCTGGGAGTGTTTGGTGGGGACAGTGTGGAAGGAGCTTTACTCTGTATCTAACCCAGTGCTGTTCCTGTCCTGGGAGTGTTTGATGGGGACAGTGTAGAGGGAGCTTTACTCTATCTAACCCCGTGCTGTACCTGTCCTGGGAGTGTTTGATGGGGACAGTGCAGAGGGAGCTTTACTCTCTATCTAACCCCGTGCTGTACCTGTCCTGGGAGTGTTTGGTGGGGACAGTGTAGAGGGAGCTTTACTCTGTATCTAACCCCGTGCTGTACCTGTCCTGGGAGTGTTCGATGGCGCAGTGTAGAGGGAGCTTCACTCTGTATCTAACCCCGTGCTGTACCTGTCCTGGGAGTGTTTGATGGGGACAGTGTAGAGGGAGCTTTACTCTGTATCTAACCCCGTGCTGTACCTGTTCTGGGAGTGTTTGATGGTGACAGTGTAAAGGGAGCTTTACTCTGTATCTAACCCCGTGCAGTACCTGTCCTGGGAGTGTTTGATGGGGACAGTGTAGAGGGAGCTTTACTCTGTATCTAACCCCGTGCTGTACCAGTCCTGGGAGTGTTTGATGGGGACAGTGTAGAGGGAGCTTTACTCTGTATCTAACCCTGTGCTGTACCTGTCCTGTGAGTGTTTGATGGGACAGTGTAGAGGGAGCTTTACTCTGTATCTAACCCCGTGCTGTACCTGTCCTGGGAGTGTTTGATGGGACAGTGTAGAGGGAGCTTTACTCTGTATCTAACCCTGTGCTGTACATGTCCTGGGAGTGTTTGATGGGGACAGTGTAGAGGGAGCTTTACTCTGTATCTAACCCCGTGCTGTACCTGTCCTGGGAGTGTTTGATGGGGACAGTGTACAGTGAGCTTTACTCTGTACCTAACCCCGTGCGGTACCTGTCCTGGGAGTGTTTGATGGGGACAGTGTAGAGGGAGCTTTACTCTGTATCTAACCCTGTGCTGTACCTGTCCTGGGAGTGTTTGATGGGGACAGTGTAGAGGGAGCTTTACTCTGTATCTAACCCTGTGCTGTACCTGTCCTGGGAGTGTTTGATGGGGACAGTGTAGATGGAGCTTTACTCTGTATCTAACGCCGTGCTGTACCTGTCCTGGGAGTGTTTGATGGGGACAGTGTAGAGGGCGCTTTACTCTATCTAACCCCGTGCTGTACCTGTCCTGGGAGTGTTTGATGGGGACAGTGTAGAGGGAGCTTTACTCTGTATCTAACCCCGTGCTGTACCTGTCCTGGGAGTGTTTGATGGGGACAGTGTAGAGGGAGCTTTACTCTGTATCTAACCCCGTGCTGTACCTGTTCTGGGAGTGTTTGATGGTGACAGTGTAGAGGGAGCTTTACTCTGTATCTAACCCCGTGCAGTACCTGTCCTGGGAGTGTTTGATGGGGACAGTGTAGAGGGAGCTTTACTCTGTATCTAACCCTGTGCTGTACCTGTCCTGTGAGTGTTTGATGGGACAGTGTAGAGGGAGCTTTACTCTGTATCTAACCCCGTGCTGTACCTGTCCTGGGAGTGTTTGATGGGACAGTGTAGAGGGAGCTTTACTCTGTATCTAACCCTGTGCTGTACATGTCCTGGGAGTGTTTGATGGGGACAGTGTAGAGGGAGCTTTACTCTGTATCTAACCCCGTGCTGTACCTGTCCTGGGAGTGTTTGATGGGGACAGTGTAGAGGGAGCTTTACTCTGTATCTAACCCCGTGCTGTACCTGTCCTGGGAGTGTTTGATGGGGACAGTGTAGAGGGAGCTTTACTCTGTATCTAACCCCGTGCTGTACCTGTCCTGGGAGTGTTTGATGGGGACAGTGTAGAGGGAGCTTTACTCTGTATCTAACCCCGTGCTGTACCTGTCCTGGGAGTGTTTGATGGGGACAGTGTAGAGGGAGCTTTACTCTGTATCTAACCCCGTGCTGTACCTGTTCTGGGAGTGTTTGATGGTGACAGTGTAGAGGGAGCTTTACTCTGTATCTAACCCCGTGCAGTACCTGTCCTGGGAGTGTTTGATGGGGACAGTGTAGAGGGAGCTTTACTCTGTATCTAACCCCGTGCTGTACCAGTCCTGGGAGTGTTTGATGGGGACAGTGTAGAGGGAGCTTTACTCTGTATCTAACCCTGTGCTGTACCTGTCCTGTGAGTGTTTGATGGGACAGTGTAGAGGGAGCTTTACTCTGTATCTAACCCCGTGCTGTACCTGTCCTGGGAGTGTTTGATGGGGACAGTGTAGAGGGAGCTTTACTCTGTATCTAACCCTGTGCTGTACCTGTCCTGGGAGTGTTTGATGGGGACAGTGTAGAGGGAGCTTTACTCTGTATCTAACCCTGTGCTGTACCTGTCCTGGGAGTGTTTGATGGGGACAGTGTAGATGGAGCTTTACTCTGTATCTAACGCCGTGCTGTACCTGTCCTGGGAGTGTTTGATGGGGACAGTGTAGAGGGAGCTTCACTCTGTATCTAACCCCGTGCTGTACCGGTCCTGGGAGTGTTTGATGGGGACAGTGGAGAGGGAGCTTTACTCTATATCTAACCCCGTGCTGTACCTGTCCTGGGAGTGTTTGATGGGGACAGTGTAGAGGGAGCTTTACTCTGTATCTAACACAGTGCTGTACTTGTCCTGGGAGTGTTTGATGGGGACAGTGTAGAGGGAGCTTTACTCTGTATCTAACCCCGTGCTGTACCTGTCCTGGGAGTGTTTGATGGGGACAGTGGAGAGGGAGCTTTACTCTGTATCTAACCCTGTGTTGTACCTGTCCTGGGAGTGTTTGGTGGGGACAGTGTGGAAGGAGCTTTACTCTGTATCTAACCCAGTGCTGTTCCTGTCCTGGGAGTGTTTGATGGGGACAGTGTAGAGGGAGCTTTACTCTATCTAACCCCGTGCTGTACCTGTCCTGGGAGTGTTTGATGGGGACAGTGCAGAGGGAGCTTTACTCTCTATCTAACCCCGTGCTGTACCTGTCCTGGGAGTGTTTGGTGGGGACAGTGTAGAGGGAGCTTTACTCTGTATCTAACCCCGTGCTGTACCTGTCCTGGGAGTGTTCGATGGCGCAGTGTAGAGGGAGCTTCACTCTGTATCTAACCCCGTGCTGTACCTGTCCTGGGAGTGTTTGATGGGGACAGTGTAGAGGGAGCTTTACTCTGTATCTAACCCCGTGCTGTACCTGTCCTGGGAGTGTTTGATGGGGACAGTGTAGAGGGAGCTTTACTCTGTATCTAACCCCGTGCTGTACCTGTTCTGGGAGTGTTTGATGGTGACAGTGTAGAGAGAGCTTTACTCTGTATATAACCCCGTGCAGTACCTGTCCTGGGAGTGTTTGATGGGGACAGTGTAGAGGGAGCTTTACTCTGTATCTAACCCCGTGCTGTACCAGTCCTGGGAGTGTTTGATGGGGACAGTGTAGAGGGAGCTTTACTCTGTATCTAACCCTGTGCTGTACCTGTCCTGTGAGTGTTTCATGGGACAGTGTAGAGGGAGCTTTACTCTGTATCTAACCCCGTGCTGTACCTGTCCTGGGAGTGTTTGATGGGACAGTGTAGAGGGAGCTTTACTCTGTATCTAACCCTGTGCTGTACATGTCCTGGGAGTGTTTGATGGGGACAGTGTAGAGGGAGCTTTACTCTGTATCTAACCCCGTGCTGTACCTGTCCTGGGAGTGTTTGATGGGGACAGTGTACAGTGAGCTTTACTCTGTACCTAACCCCGTGCTGTACCTGTCCTGTGAGTGTTTGATGGGACAGTGTAGAGGGAGCTTTACTCTGTATCTAACCCCGTGCTGTACCTGTTCTGGAAGTATTTGATGGGGACAGTGTAGAGGGAGCTTTACTCTGTATCTAACCCCGTGCTGTACCTGTCCTGGGAGTGTTTGATGGGGACAGTGTAGAGGGAGCTTCACTCTGTATCTAACCCCGTGCTGTACCTGTCCTGGGAGTGTTTGATGGGGACAGTGTAGAGGGAGCTTTACTCTGTATCTCACCCCGTGCTGTACCTGTCCTGGGAGTGTTTGATGGGGACAGTGTAGGGGGAGCTTTACTCTGTCTCTAACCCTGTGCTGTACCTGTCCTGGGAGTGTTTGATGGGGACAGTGTAGAGGGAGCTTTACTCTGCATCTAACCCTGTGCTGTACCTGTCCTGGGAGTGTTTGATGGGGACAGTGTAGAGGGAGCTTTACTCTGTATCTAATCCTGTGCTGTACCTGTCCTGGGAGTGTTTGATGGGGACAGTGTAGAGGGAGCTTTACTTTGTATCTAACCCCGTGCTGTACCTGTCCTGGGAGTGTTTGATGTGGACAGTGCAGAGGGAGCTTCACTCTGTATCTAACCCTGTGTTGTACCTGTCCTGGGAGTGTTTGATGGGGACAGTGTGGAAGGACCTTTACTCTGTATCTAACCCCGTGCAGTACCTGTCCTGGGAGTGTTTGATGGGGACAGTGTACAGGGAGCTTTACTCTGTATCTAACCCCGTGCTGTACCTGTCCTGGGAGTGTTTGATGGGGACAGTGGAGAGGGAGCTTTACTCTGTATCTAATCCTGTGCTGTACCTGTCCTGGGAGTGTTTGATGGGGACAGTGTAGAGGGATCTTTACTTTGTGTCTAACCCCGTGCTGTACCTGTCCTGGGAGTGTTTGATGGGGACAGTGGAGAGGGAGCTTTACTCTGTATCTAACCCCGTGCTGTACCTGTCCTGGGAGTGTTTGATGGCGACAGTGTGGAAGGAGCTTTACTCTGTATCTAACCCAGTGCTGTAACTGTCCTGGGAGTGTTTGATGGGGACGGTGTAGAGGGAGCTTCACTCTGTATCTAACCCCGTGCTGTACCGGTCCTGTGAGTGTTTGATGAGGACAGTGGAGAGGGAGCTTTACTCTGTATCTAAACCTGTGTTGTACCTGACCTGGGAGTGTTTGATGGGGACAGTGTGGAAGGAGCTTTACTCTGTATCTAACCCCGTGCTGTACCTGTCCTGGGAGTGTTTGATGGGGACAGTGTACAGGGAGCTTTACTCTGTATCTAACCCCGTGCTGTACCTGTCCTGGGAGTGTTTGATGGGGACAGTGGAGAGGGAGCTTTACTCTGGATCTAACCCTGTGCTGTACCTGTCCTGGGAGTGTTTGATGGGGACAGTGTAGAGGGAGCTTTACTCTGTATCTAACCCTGTGTTGCACCTGTCCTGGGAGTGTTTGATGGGGACAGTGTAGAGGGAGCTTTACTCTGTATCTAACCCTGTGCTGTACCTGTCCTGGGAGTGTTTGATTGTGACAGTGTTGAGGGAGCTTTACTCTGTATCTTACCCTGTGCTGTACCTGTCCTGGGAGTGTTTGATGGGGACAGTGTAGAGGGAGCTTTACTCTGTATCTAACCCCGTGCTGTACCTGTCCTGGGAGTGTTTGATGGGGACAGTGTAGAGGGAGCTTTACTCTCTATCTAACCCCGTGCTGTACCTGTCCTGGGAGTGTTTGATGGGGACAGTGTAGAGGGAGCTTTACTCTGTTTCTAACCCTGTGCATGTACCTTTCCTGGGAGTTTTTGATGGGGGGAGTGTAGAGGGAGCTTTACTCTGTATCTAACCCAGTGCTGTACCTGTCCTGTGAGTGTTTGATGGGGACAGTGTTAAACTAGTATGGCAGGGGGGTGGGCACTGGAGCAATAGGTCAGAAGGTGAGAGCATTGAGGGAGAACTAGGGAATATGGACAGTGTGGTTCTGAGGCAGAGCAGACGGGGAGAAGTTGCTGAACACAGCGGGTCTGGTGGCCTGAAGTGCATATGTTTTAATGCAAGGAGCATTACGGGTAAGGCAGATGAGCTTAGAGCTTGGATTAGTACTTGGAACTATGATGTTGTTGCCATTACAGAGACCTGGTTGAGGGAAGGGCAAGATTGGCAGCTAAACGTTCCACGATTTAGATGTTTCAGGCGGGATAGAGGGGAATGTAAAAGGGGAGGTGCAGTTGCGCTACTTGTTCGGGAGAATATCACAGCTGTACTGCGAGAAGACACCTCAGAGGGCAGTGAGGCTATATTGGTAGAGATCAGGAATAAGAAGGGTGCAGTCACAATGTTGGGGGTATACTACAGGCCTCCCAACAGCCAGCGAGAGATAGAGGAGCTGATAGGTAGACAGATTTTGGAAAAGAGTAAAAACAACAGGGTTGTGGTGATGGGAGACTTTAACTTCCCCAATATTGACTGGGACTCACTTGGTGCCAGGGGCTTAGACGGGGCGGAGTTTGTAAGGAGCATCCAGGAGGGCTTCTTAAAACAATATGTAGACAGTCCAACTAGGGAAGGGGCGGTACTGGACCTGGTATTGGGGAATGAGCCCGGCCAGGTGGTAGGGGAGCATTTCGGTAACAGTGACCACAATTCAGTAAGTTTTAAAGTACTTACAAGGATAAGAGTGGTCCGAGGATGAATGTGCTAAATTGGGGGAAGGCTAATTATAACAATATTAGGCGGGAACTGAAGAACATAGATTGGGGGCGGATGTTTGAGGGCAAATCAACATCTGACATGTGGGAGGCTTTCAAGTGGCAGTTGTAAGGAATAAAGGACCGGCATGTTCCTGTGAGGAAGAAAGATAAATACGGCAATTTTCGGGAACCTTGGATGACGAGTGATATTGTAGGCCTCGTCAAAAAGAAAAAGGAGGCATTTGTCAGGGCTAAAAGGCTGGGAACAGACGAAGCCTGCGTGGAATATAAGGAAAGTAGGAAGGAACTTAAGCAAGGAGTCAGGAGGGCTAGAAGGGGTCACGAAAAGTCATTGGCAAATAGGGTTAAGGAAAATCCCAAGGCTTTTTACACGTACATAAAAAGCAAGAGGGTAGCCAGGGAAAGGGTTGGCCCACTGAAGGATAGGCAAGGGAATCTATGTGTGGAGCCAGAGGAAATGGGCGAGGTACTAAATGAATACTTTGCCTCAGTATTCACCAAAGAGAAGGAATTGGTCGATGTTGAGTCTGGAGAAGGGGGTGTAGATAGCCTGGGTCACATTGTGATCCAAAAAGACGAGGTGTTGGGTGTCTTAAAAAATATTAAGGTAGATAAGTCCCCAGGGCCTGATGGGATCTACCCCAGAATACTGAAGGAGGCTGGAGAGGAAATTGCTGAGGCCTTGACAGAAATCTTTGGATCCTCGCTGTCTTCAGGGGATGTCCCGGAGGACTGGAGAATAGCCAATGTTGTTCTCTGTTTAAGAAGGGTAGCAAGGATAATCCCGGGAACTACAGGCCGGTGAGCCTTACTTCAGTGGTAGGGAAATTACTGGAGAGAATTCTTCGAGACAGGATCTACTCCCATTTGGAAGCAAATGGACGTATTAGTGAGAGGCAGCACGGTTTTGTGAAGGGGAGGTCGTGTCTCACTAACTTGATAGAGTTTTTCGAGGAGGTCACTAAGATGATTGATGCAGGTAGGGCAGTAGATGTTGTCTATATGGACTTCAGTAAGGCCTTTGACAAGGTCCCTCATGGTAGACTAGTACAAAAGGTGAAGTCACACGGGATCAGGGGTGAGCTGGCAAGGTGGATACAGAACTGGCTAGGCCATAGAAGGCAGAGAGTAGCAATGGAGGGATGCTTTTCTAATTGGAGGGCTGTGACCAGTGGTGTTCCACAGGGATCAGTGCTGGGACCTTTGCTCTTTGTAGTATATATAAATGATTTGGAGGAAAATGTAACTGGTCTGATTAGTAAGTTTGCAGACGACACAAAGGTTGGTGGAATTGCGGATAGCGATGAGGACTGTCGGAGGATACAGCAGGATTTAGATTGTCTGGAGACTTGGGCGGAGAGATGGCAGATGGAGTTTAATCCGGACAAATGTGAGGTAATGCATTTTGGAAGGTCTAATGCAGGTAGGGAATATACAGTGAATGGTAGAACCCTCAAGAGTATTGAAAGTCAAAGAGATCTAGGAGTACAGGTCCACAGGTCATTGAAAGGGGCAACACAGGTGGAGAAGGTAGTCAAGAAGGCATACGGCATGCTTGCCTTCATTGGCCGGGGCATTGAGTATAAGAATTGGCAAGTCATGTTGCAGCTGTATAGAACCTTAGTTAGGCCACACTTGGAGTATAGTGTTCAATTCTGGTCGCCACACTACCAGAAGGATGTGGAGGCTTTAGAGAGGGTGCAGAAGAGATTTACTAGAATGTTGCCTGGTATGGAGGGCATTAGCTATGAGGAGCGGTTGAATAAACTCGGTTTGTTCTCACTGGAACGAAGGAGGTTGAGGGGAGACCTGATAGAGGTCTACAAAATTATGAGGGGCATAGACAGAGTGGATAGTCAGAGGCTTTTCCCCAGGGTAGAGGGGTCAATTACTAGGGGGCATAGGTTTAAGGTGAGAGGGGCAAGGTTTAGAGTAGATGTACGAGGCAAGTTTTTTACGCAGAGGGTTGTGGGTGCCTGCAACTCGCTACCGGAGGAGGTAGTGGAAGCAGGGACGATAGGGACATTTAAAGGGCATCTTGACAAATATATGAATAGGATGGGAATAGAAGGATACGGACCCAGGAAGTGTAGAAGATGGTAGTTTAGTCGGGCAGCATGGTCGGCACGGGCTTGGAGGGCCGAAGGGCCTGTTCCTGTGCTGTACATTTCTTTGTTCTTTGTCCTTTGTTCTTGACTGTGTAGAGGGAGCTTTACTCTGTATCTAACCCTGTGCTGTACCTGTCCTGGGAGTGTTTGATGGGGACAGTGTAGAGGGAGCTTTACTCTGTATCTAACCCCGTGCTGTACCTGCCCTGGGAGTGTTTGATGGGGACAGTTTGGAGGGAGCTTTACTCTGTATCTAACCCCGTGCTGTACCTGTCCTGGGAGTGTTTGATGGGGACCGTGTAGAGGGAGCTTTACTCTGTAGCTAACCCCGCGCTGTACCTGTCCTGGGAGTATTTGGTGGGGAGGTTGAAATTGGGGCCATGCTCCATTTTGTGCTGCAAACAATTTTCGGTATAACCCTGTTGGGTTTACAAGCTGCTTTTATTTCTGGTCTGTGCATTCTTGGGAGGTCACTTGTCTGCAACCTGTCTGCGGAAATCTCGACACACTCTGTTGTCACTCCCCATACAGTTTAAAATAATCCTGATGATTGATGTTTTAGAGAGCTGTGTAGAGCGTCCGCATCATTTGAGGATTATCTAGCAAGTGACAGCTAATTGCAGTCCAGTGATGTCAGTGACATTCAGCTACTTGTTAACTTGGCTGCCTGAGGTACGGTGACAGTGGTTAGCACTGCTGCCCCACGGCGCTGAGGACCTGGGTTCAATCCCGGCCCCGGGTCACTGTCTGTGTGGAATTTGCACATTCTCCCCGTGTCTGCGTGAGTCTCACCCCCTCAACCAAAAGTTGTGCAGGGTAGGTGGATTGGCCACGCTAAATTACCCCTTAATTGGGAAAATGAATTGGGTGCTCTAAATTCATGAAACAAAACGTAGCTGACAGATTGACAGCAGAATTAGTCAGTGATAGCGCTGATTTCCCAGGACACTATAATGGTCAGTGATAGCGCTGATTTCCCAGGACACTATAACGGTCAGTGATTGCGCTGATTTCCCAGGACTCTATAACGGTCAGTGATAGCGCTGATTTCCCAGGACACTATAACGGTCAGTGATAGCGCTGATTTCCCAGGACACTATAATGGTCAGTGATAGCGCTGATTTCCCAGGACACTATAACGGTCAGTGATAGCGCTGATTTCCCAGGACACTATAATGGTCACTGATAGCGCTGATTTCCCAGGACACGATAACAGTCGGTGATAGCGCTGATTTCCCAGGACTCTATAATGGTCAGTGTTGGAGCTGATTTCCCAGGACACTATAACGTTCAGTGATAGCGCTGATTTCCCAGGACACGAGAACGGTCAGTGATAGAGCTGATTTCCCAGGACACTATAACGTTCAGTGATAGCGCTGATTTCCCAGGACACGAGAACGGTCAGTGATAGAGCTGATTTCCCGGGTCACTATAACGGTCGGATTTCTCAGAACACTATAATGGTCAGTGATAGAGCTGATTTCCCAGGACAGTATAACGGTCAGTGATAGCGCTGATTTCCCAGGACACTATAACGGTCGGATTTCTCAGAACACTATAATGGTCAGTGATAGAGCTGATTTCCCAGGACACTATAACGGTCAGTGATAGCGCTGATTTCCCAGGACACTATAACAGTCAGTGATAGCGCTGATTTGCCAGGACACTAGAATGGTCAGTGATAGCGCTGATTTCCCAGGACACTATAACGGTCAGTGATAGCGCTGATTTCCCAGTACACTATAATGGTCACTGATAGCGCTGATTTCCCAGGACACGATAACAGTCGGTTATAGCGCTGATTTCCCAGGACTATAATGGTCTGTGATAGGGCTGATTTCCCAGGACTCTATAACGGTCTGTGATGGGGCTGATTTCCCAGGACACTATAACGGTCAGTAATAGCGCTGATTTCCCAGCACTCTATAACGGTCAGTGATAGGGCTGATTTCTTGGGTCTCTATAACGGTCAGTGATAGCGCTGATTTCCCAGGACACTAGAACGGTCAGTGATAGCGCTGATTTCCCAGGACACTATAACGGTCAGTGATAGCGCTGATTTCCCAGGACACTATAACGGTCAGTGATAGCGCTGATTTCCCAGGACACTATAACGGTCAGTGATGGCGCTGATTTCCCAGTACACTATAATGGTCACTGATAGCGCTGATTTCCCAGGACACGATAACAGTCGGTGATAGCGCTGATTTCCCAGGACTCTATAACGGTCAGTGTTGGAGCTGATTTCCCAGGACACTATAACGGTCAGTAAAAGCGCTGATTTCCCAGGACTCTATAACGGTCAGTGATAGGGCTGATTTCTCAGGACTCTAACAGTCCGTGATAGCGCTGATTTCCCAGGACAGTATAACGGTCAGTGATAGCGCTGATTTCCCAGGACACTATAACGGTCAGTGATAGAGCTGATTTCCCAGGACTCTATAACGGTCAGTGTTGGAGCTGATTTCCCAGGACACTATAACGATCAGTGATAGGGCTGATTTCCCAGGACACTATAACGGTCAGTGATGGCGCTGATTTCCCAGGACACTGGGAAATCCCGTATTTCCCGTACCAGCCTCCCCGAACATGCGCCTGAATGTGGCGACTAGGGGCTTTTCACAGTAACTTCATTTGAAGCCTACTTGTGACAATAAGCGATTTTCATTTTCATTCATTTCAACGGTCAGTGATAGCGCTGATTTCGCAGGACACTATAACGGTCGGATTTCTCAGAACACTATAACGGTCAGTGATAGAGCTGATTTCCCAGGACACTATAACGGTCAGTGATAGCGGTGATTTCCCAGGGCACTATAACGGTCAGTGATAGAGCTGATTTCTCAGGACACTATAATGCTCAGTGATAGAGCTGATTTCCCAGGACACTATAACGGTCAGTGATAGCGCTGATTTCCCAGGACACTATAATGGTCAGTGATAGAGCTGATTTCCCAGGACACTATAATGGTCAGTGATAGCGCTAATTTCTCAGGACTCTAACGGATAGTGATGGCGCTGATTTCCCAGGACACTATAACAGTCAGTGATAGCGCTGAATTCCCAGGACTCTATAACGGTCATTGATAACGCTGATTTCCCAGGACTCTATAATGGTCAGTGATAGCGCTGATTTCCCAGGACTCTATAATGGTCAGTGATAGCGCTGATTTCCCAGGACACTATAACGGTCAGTGATAGCGCTGATTTCCCAGGACACTATAACGGTCTGTGATAGAGCTGATTTCCCTGGACACTATAATGGTCAGTGATAGCGCTAATTTCTCAGGACTCTAACGGATAGTGATGGCGCTGATTTCCCAGGACACTATAACAGTCAGTGATAGCGCTGAATTCCCAGGACTCTATAACGGTCATCGATAACGCTGATTTCCCAGGACTCTATAATGGTCAGTGATAGCGCTGATTTCCCAGGACTCTATAATGGTCAGTGATAGCGCTGATTTCCCAGGACACTATAACGGTCAGTGATGGCGCTGATTTCCCAGTACACTATAATGGTCACTGATAGCGCTGATTTCCCAGGACACGATAACAGTCGGTGATAGCGCTGATTTCCCAGGACTCTATAACGGTCAGTGTTGGAGCTGATTTCCCAGGACACTATAACGGTCAGTGAAAGCGCTGATTTCCCAGGACTCTATAACGGTCAGTGATAGGGCTGATTTCTCAGGACTCTAACAGTCCGTGATAGCGCTGATTTCCCAGGACAGTATAACGGTCAGTGATAGCGCTGATTTCCCAGGACACTATAACGGTCAGTGATAGAGCTGATTTCCCAGGACTCTATAACGGTCAGTGTTGGAGCTGATTTCCCAGGACACTATAACGGTCAGTGATAGGGCTGATTTCCCAGGACACTATAACGGTCAGTGATGGCGCTGATTTCCCAGGACACTGGGAAATCCCGTATTTCCCGTACCAGCCTCCCCGAACATGCGCCTGAATGTGGCGACTAGGGGCTTTTCACAGTAACTTCATTTGAAGCCTACTTGTGACAATAAGCGATTTTCATTTTCATTCATTTCAACGGTCAGTGATAGCGCTGATTTCGCAGGACACTATAACGGTCGGATTTCTCAGAACACTATAACGGTCAGTGATAGAGCTGATTTCCCAGGACACTATAACGGTCGGATTTCTCAGAACACTATAACAGTCAGTGATAGAGCTGATTTCCCAGGACAGTATAACGGTCAGTGATAGCGGTGATTTCCCAGGACACTATAACGGTCAGTGATGGCGCTGATTTCCCAGTACACTATAATGGTCACTGATAGCGCTGATTTCCCAGGACACGATAACAGTCGGTGATAGCGCTGATTTCCCAGGACTCTATAACGGTCAGTGTTGGAGCTGATTTCCCAGGACACTATAACGGTCAGTGATAGAGCTGATTTCCCAGGACACTATAACGGTCAGTGATAGAGCTGATTTCCCAGGACACTATAACGGTCAGTGATAGGGCTGATTTCCCAGGACACTATAACGGTCAGTGATGGCGCTGATTTCCCAGGACACTGGGAAATCCCGTATTTCCCGTACCAGCCTCCCCGAACATGCGCCTGAATGTGGCGACTAGGGGCTTTTCACAGTAACTTCATTTGAAGCCTACTTGTGACAATAAGCGATTTTCATTTTCATTCATTTCAACGGTCAGTGATAGCGCTGATTTCGCAGGACACTATAACGGTCGGATTTCTCAGAACACTATAACGGTCAGTGATAGCGCTGATTTCCCAGGACACTATAACAGTCAGTGATAGCGCTGATTTCCCAGGACACTGTAATGGTCAGTGATAGCGCTGATTTCCCAGGTCACTATAACGGTCAGTGATAGCGCTGATTTCCCAGGACACTAGAATGGTCAGTGATAGCGCTGATTTCCCAGGACACTATAACGGTCAGTGATAGCGCTGATTTCCCAGTACACTATAATGGTCACTGATAGCGCTGATTTCCCAGGACACGACAACAGTCGGTTATAGCGCTGATTTCCCAGGACTCTATAATGGTCTGTGATAGGGCTGATTTCCCAGGACTCTATAACGGTCTGTGATGGGGCTGATTTCCCAGGACACTAGAACGGTCAGTGATAGCGCTGATTTCCCAGGACACTATAACGGTCAGTGATAGCGCTGATTTCCCAGGACACTATAACGGTCAGTGATAGCGCTGATTTCCCAGGACACTATAATGGTCAGTGATAGCGCTGATTTCCCAGGACACTATAACGGTCAGTGATAGCGCTGATTTCCCAGGACTCTATAATGGTCTGTGATAGGGCTGATTTCCCAGGACACTATAACGGTCAGTGATAGGGCTGATTTCTCGGGTCTCTATAACGGTCAGTGATAGCGCTGATTTCCCAGGACACTAGAACGGTCAGTGATAGCGCTGATTTCCCAGGACACTATAACGGTCAGTGATAGCGCTGATTTCCCAGGACACTATAACGGTCAGTGATAGCGCTGATTTCCCAGGACACTATAACGGTCAGTGATGGCGCTGATTTCCCAGTACACTATAATGGTCACTGATAGCGCTGATTTCCCAGGACACGATAACAGTCGGTGATAGCGCTGATTTCCCAGGACTCTATAACGGTCAGTGTTGGAGCTGATTTCCCAGGACACTATAACGGTCAATGAAAGCGCTGATTTCCCAGTACTCTATAACGGTCAGTGATAGGGCTGATTTCTCAGGACTCTAACAGTCCGTGATAGCGCTGATTTCCCAGGACAGTATAACGGTCAGTGATAGCGCTGATTTCCCAGGACACTATAACGGTCAGTGATAGAGCTGATTTCCCAGGACTCTATAACGGTCAGTGTTGGAGCTGATTTCCCAGGACACGAGAACGGTCAGTAATAGCGCTGATTTCCCAGGACTCTATAACGGTCAGTGATAGGGCTGATTTCTCGGGTCTCTATAACGGTCAGTGATAGCGCTGATTTCCCAGGACACTAGAACGGTCAGTGATAGCGCTGATTTCCCAGGACACTATAACGGTCAGTGATAGCGCTGATTTCCCAGGACACTATAACGGTCAGTGATGGCGCTGATTTCCCAGGACACTGGGAAATCCCGTATTTCCCGTACCAGCCTCCCCGAACATGCGCCTGAATGTGGCGACTAGGGCCTTTTCACAGTAACTTCATTTGAAGCCTACTTGTGACAATAAGCGATTTTCATTTTCATTCATTTCAACGGTCAGTGATAGCGCTGATTTCGCAGGACACTATAACGGTCGGATTTCTCAGAACACTATAACGGTCAGTGATAGAGCTGATTTCCCAGGCCACTATAACGGTCGGATTTCTCAGAACACTATAACAGTCAGTGATAGAGCTGATTTCCCAGGACAGTATAACGGTCAGTGATAGCGGTGATTTCCCAGGGCACTATAACGGTCAGTGATAGAGCTAATTTCTCAGGACACTATAATGGTCAGTGATAGAGCTGATTTCCCAGGACACTATAATGGTCAGTGATAGCGCTAATTTCTCAGGACTCTAACGGATAGTGATGGCGCTGATTTCCCAGGACACTATAACAGTCAGTGATAGCGCTGATTTCCCAGGACTCTATAACGGTCATTGATAACGCTGATTTCCCAGGACTCTATAATGGTCAGTGATAGCGCTGATTTCCCAGGACTCTATAATGGTCAGTGATAGCGCTGATTTCCCAGGACACTACAACGGTCTGTGATAGCGCTGATTTCCCGGGTCACTATAACGGTCGGATTTCTCAGAACACTATAACGGTCAGTGATAGAGCTGATTTCCCAGGACACTATAACGGTCAGTGATAGCGCTGATTTCCCAGGACACTATAATGGTCAGTGATGGCGTGATTTCCCAGGACACTATAACGGTCAGTGATAGCGCTGATTTCCCAGGACACTACAACGGTCAGTGATAGCGCTGATTTCTCAGGACACTAGAACGGTCAGTGATAGAGCTGATTTCCCAGGACACTATAGCGGTCAGTGATAGAGCTGATTTCCCAGAACACTATAACGGTCAGTGATAGCGCTGATTTGCCAGAACACTATAACGGTCAGTGATAGCGCTGATTTCCCAGGACACTATAGCGGTCAGTGATAGAGCTGATTTCCCAGAACACTATAATGGTCAGTGATAGCGCTGATTTCTCAGGACACTATAACGGTCAGTGATAGAGCTGATTTCCCAGGACTCTATAACGGTCAGTGATAGGGCTGATTTCTCAGGACTCTAAAGGTCAGTGATAGGGCTGATTTCCCAGGACACTATAACGGTCAGTGATGGCGCTGATTTCCCAGGACACTGGGAAATCCCGTATTTCACGTACCAGCCTCCCCGAACATGCGCCTGAATGTGGCGACTAGGGGCTTTTCACAGTAACTTCATTTGAAGCCTACTTGTGACAATAAGCGATTTTCATTTTCATTCATTTCAACGGTCAGTGATAGCGCTGATTTCGCAGGACACTATAACGGTCGGATTTCTCAGAACACTATAACGGTCAGTGATAGAGCTGATTTCCCAGGCCACTATAACGGTCGGATTTCTCAGAACACTATAACGGTCAGTGATAGAGCTGATTTCCCAGGACAGTATAACGGTCAGTGATAGCGGTGATTTCCCAGGGCACTATAACGGTCAGTGATAGAGCTGATTTCTCAGGACACTATAATGCTCAGTGATAGAGCTGATTTCCCAGGACACTATAACGGTCAGTGATAGCGCTGATTTCCCAGGACACTATAACGGTCAGTGATAGCGCTGATTTCCCAGGACACTATAATGGTCAGTGATAGAGCTGATTTCCCAGGACACTATAATGGTCAGTGATAGCGCTAATTTCTCAGGACTCTAACGGATAGTGATGGCGCTGATTTCCCAGGACACTATAACGGTCAGTGATAGAGCTGATTTCCCAGGGCTCTATAACGGTCAGTGTTGGAGCTGATTTCCCAGGACACTATAACGGTCAGTGATAGCGCTGATTTCCCAGTACACTATAATGGTCACTGATAGCGCTGATTTCCCAGGACACGATAACAGTCGGTGATAGCGCTGATTTCCCAGGACTCTATAATGGTCTGTGATAGGGCTGATTTCCCAGGACTCTATAACGGTCTGTGATGGGGCTGATTTCCCAGGACACTATAACGGTCAGTAATAGCGCTGATTTCCCAGGACTCTATAACGGTCAGTGATAGGGCTGATTTCTCGGGTCTCTATAACGGTCAGTGATAGCGCTGATTTCCCAGGACACTAGAACGGTCAGTGATAGCGCTGATTTCCCAGGACACTATAACGGTCAGTGATAGCGCTGATTTCCCAGGACACTATAACGGTCAGTGATGGCGCTGATTTCCCAGTACACTATAATGGTCACTGATAGCGCTGATTTCCCAGGACACGATAACAGTCGGTGATAGCGCTGATTTCCCAGGACTCTATAACGGTCAGTGTTGGAGCTGATTTCCCAGGACACTATAACGGTCAGTGAAAGCGCTGAGTTCCCAGGACTCTATAACGGTCAGTGATAGGGCTGATTTCTCAGGACTCTAACAGTCCGTGATAGCGCTGATTTCCCAGGACAGTATAACGGTCAGTGATAGCGCTGATTTCCCAGGACACTATAACGGTCAGTGATAGAGCTGATTTCCCAGGACACTATAACGGTCAGTGATAGAGCTGATTTCCCAGGACTCTATAACGGTCAGTGTTGGAGCTGATTTCCCAGGACACTATAACGGTCAGTGATAGGGCTGATTTCCCAGGACACTATAACGGTCAGTGATGGCGCTGATTTCCCAGGACACTGGGAAATCCCGTATTTCCCGTACCAGCCTCCCCGAACATGCGCCTGAATGTGGCGACTAGGGGCTTTTCACAGTAACTTCATTTGAAGCCTACTTGTGACAATAAGCGATTTTCATTTTCATTCATTTCAACGGTCAGTGATAGCGCTGATTTCGCAGGACACTATAACGGTCGGATTTCTCAGGACACTATAACGGTCAGTGATAGCGCTGATTTCCCAGGACACTATAACGGTCAGTGATAGCGCTGATTTCGCAGGACACTATAACGGTCGGATTTCTCAGAACACTATAACGGTCAGTGATAGAGCTGATTTTCCAGGACACTATAACGGTCGGATTTCTCAGAACACTATAACAGTCAGTGATAGAGCTGATTTCCCAGGACAGTCTCACGGTCAGTGATAGCGGTGATTTCCCAGGGCACTATAACGGTCAGTGATAGAGCTGATTTCTCAGGACACTATAATGATCAGTGATAGAGCTGATTTCCCAGGTCACTATAACAGTCAGTGATAGAGCTGATTTCCCAGGACACTATAACGGTCAGTGATAGCGCTGATTTCCCAGGACACTATAACGGTCAGTGATAGCGCTGATTTCCCAGTACACTATAATGGTCACTGATAGCGCTGATTTCCCAGGACACGATAACAGTCGGTGATAGCGCTGATTTCCCAGGACTCTATAATGGTCTGTGATAGGGCTGATTTCCCAGGACTCTATAACGGTCTGTGATGGGGCTGATTTCCCAGGACACTATAACGGTCAGTAATAGCGCTGATTTCCCAGGACTCTATAACGGTCAGTGATAGGGCTGATTTCTCGGGTCTCTATAACGGTCAGTGATAGCGCTGATTTCCCAGGACACTAGAACGGTCAGTGATAGCGCTGATTTCCCAGGACACTCTAACGGTCAGTGATAGCGCTGATTTCCCAGGACACTATAACGGTCAGTGATGGCGCTGATTTCCCAGTACACTATAATGGTCACTGATAGCGCTGATTTCCCAGGACACGATAACAGTCGGTGATAGCGCTGATTTCCCAGGACTCTATAACGGTCAGTGATAGGGCTGATTTCCCAGGACACTATAACGGTCAGTGATGGCGCTGATTTCCCAGGACACTGGGAAATCCCGTATTTCCCGTACCAGCCTCCCCGAACATGCGCCTGAATGTGGCGACTAGGGGCTTTTCACAGTAACTTCATTTGAAGCCTACTTGTGACAATAAGCGATTTTCATTTTCATTCATTTCAACGGTCAGTGATAGCGCTGATTTCGCAGGACACTATAACGGTCGGATTTCTCAGAACACTATAACGGTCAGTGATAGAGCTGATTTCGCAGGACACTATAACGGTCGGATTTCTCAGAACACTATAACAGTCAGTGATAGAGCTGATTTCCCAGGACAGTATAACGGTCAGTGATAGCGGTGATTTCCCAGGGCACTATAACGGTCAGTGATAGAGCTGATTTCTCAGGACACTATAATGCTCAGTGATAGAGCTGATTTCCCAGGTCACTATAACGGTCAGTGATAGCGCTGATTTCCCAGGACACTATAACGGTCAGTGATAGCGCTGATTTCCCAGGACACTATAACGGTCAGTGATAGCGCTGATTTCCCAGTACACTATAATGGTCACTGATAGCGCTGATTTCCCAGGACACGATAACAGTCGGTGATAGCGCTGATTTCCCAGGACTCTATAATGGTCTGTGATAGGGCTGATTTCCCAGGACTCTATAACGGTCTGTGATGGGGCTGATTTCCCAGGACACTATAACGGTCAGTAATAGCGCTGATTTCCCAGGACTCTATAACGGTCAGTGATAGGGCTGATTTCTCGGTCTCTATAACGGTCAGTGATAGCGCTGATTTCCCAGGACACTAGAACGGTCAGTGATAGCGCTGATTTCCCAGGACACTATAACGGTCAGTGATAGCGCTGATTTCCCAGGACACTATAACGGTCAGTGATGGCGCTGATTTCCCAGTACACTATAATGGTCACTGATAGCGCTGATTTCCCAGGACACGATAACAGTCGGTGATAGCGCTGATTTCCCAGGACTCTATAACGGTCAGTGTTGGAGCTGATTTCCCAGGACACTATAACGGTCAGTGAAAGCGCTGATTTCCCAGGACTCTATAACGGTCAGTGATAGGGCTGATTTCTCAGGACTCTAACAGTCCGTGATAGCGCTGATTTCCCAGGACAGTATAACGGTCAGTGATAGCGCTGATTTCCCAGGACACTATAACGGTCAGTGATAGGGCTGATTTCCCAGGACACTATAACGGTCAGTGATGGCGCTGATTTCCCAGGACACTGGGAAATCCCGTATTTCCCGTACCAGCCTCCCCGAACATGCGCCTGATTGTGGCGACTAGGGGCTTTTCACAGTAACTTCATTTGAAGCCTACTTGTGACAAGCGATTTTCATTTTCATTCATTTCAACGGTCAGTGATAGCGCTGATTTCCCAGGACACTATAACGGTCGGATTTCTCAGAACACTATAACGGTCAGTGATAGAGCTGATTTCCCAGGACACTATAACGGTCGGATTTCTCAGAACACTATAACGGTCAGTGATAGAGCTGATTTCGCAGGACACTATAACGGTCAGTGATAGAGCTAATTTCTCAGGACACTATAATGCTCAGTGATAGAACTGATTTCCCTGGACACTATAACGGTCAGTGATTGCGCTGATTTCCCAGGACACTATAATGGTCAGTGATAGAGCTGATTTCCCAGGACACTATAATGGTCAGTGATTGCGCTGATTTCCCAGGACACTATAACAGTCAGTGATAGCGCTGATTTCCCAGGACACTATAACGGTCAGTGATAGCGCTGATTTCCCAGGACACTATAACGGTCAGTGATAGAGCTGATTTCCCAGGACACTATAATGGTCAGTGATAGCGCTAATTTCTCAGGACTCTAACGGATAGTGATGGCGCTGATTTCCCAGGACACTATAACAGTCAGTGATAGCGCTGAATTCCCAGGACTCTATAACGGTCATTGATAACGCTGATTTCCCAGGACTCTATAATGGTCAGTGATAGCGCTGATTTCCCAGGACTCTATAATGGTCAGTGATAGCGCTGATTTCCCAGGACACTATAACGGTCAGTGATAGCGCTGATTTCCCAGGACTCTATAATGGTCAGTGATAGCGCTGATTTCCCAGGACACTACAACGGTCGGATTTCTCAGAACACTATAACGGTCAGTGATAGCGCTGATTTCGCAGGACACTATAACGGTCGGATTTCCCAGGACACTATAACGGTCAGTGATAGCGCTGATTTCCCAGGACACTATAACAGTCAGTGATAGCGCTGAATTCCCAGGACTCTATAACGGTCATTGATAACGCTGATTTCCCAGGACTCTATAATGGTCAGTGATAGCGCTGATTTCCCAGGACTCTATAATGGTCAGTGATAGCGCTGATTTCCCAGGACACTATAACGGTCAGTGATAGCGCTGATTTCCCAGGACTCTATAATGGTCAGTGATAGCGCTGATTTCGCAGGACACTATAACGGTCGGATTTCTCAGAACACTATAACGGTCAGTGATAGAGCTGATTTCCCAGGACACTATAACGGTCAGTGATAGCGCTGATTTCCCAGGACACTATAATGGTCAGTGATGGCGTGATTTCCCAGGACACTATAACGGTCAGTGATAGCGCTGATTTCCCAGGACACTACAACGGTCAGTGATAGCGCTGATTTCCCAGGACACTATAACGGTCAGTGATAGCGCTGATTTCCCAGGACACTATAGCGGTCAGTGATAGAGCTGATTTCCCAGAACACTATAATGGTCAGTGATAGCGCTGATTTCTCAGGACACTATAACGGTCAGTGATAGAGCTGATTTCCCAGGACAGTATAACGGTCAGTGATAGGGCTGATTTCTCAGGACTCTAAAGGTCAGTGATAGGGCTTATTTCCCAGGACACTATAACGGTCAGTGATGGCGCTGATTTCCCAGGACACTGGGAAATCCCGTATTTCCCGTACCAGCCTCCCCGAACATGCGCCTGAATGTGGCGACTAGGGGCTTTTCACAGTAACTTCATTTGAAGCCTACTTGTGACAATAAGCGATTTTCATTTTCATTCATTTCAACGGTCAGTGATAGCGCTGATTTCGCAGGACACTATAACGGTCGGATTTCTCAGAACACTATAACGGTCAGTGATAGAGCTGATTTCCCAGGCCACTATAACGGTCGGATTTCTCAGAACACTATAACAGTCAGTGATAGCGGTGATTTCCCAGGGCACTATAACGGTCAGTGATAGCGCTGATTTCCCAGGACACTATAATGGTCAGTGATAGCGCTGATTTCCCAGGACACTATAATGGTCAGTGATAGCGCTAATTTCCCAGGACACTATAACAGTCAGTGATAGCGCTGATTTCCCAGGACACTATAACGGTCAGTGATAGAGCTGATTTCCCAGGACACTATAACGGTCAGTGATAGAGCTGATTTCCCAGGGCTCTATAACGGTCTGTGATAGCGCTGATTTCCCAGGACAGTATAACGGTCAGTGATAGCGCTGATTTCCCAGGACACTATAACGGTCAGTGATAGAGCTGATTTCCCAGGACTCTATAACGGTCAGTGTTGGAGCTGATTTCCCAGGACACTATAAACGGTCAGTGATAGGGCTGATTTCCCAGGACACTATAACGGTCAGTGATGGCGCTGATTTCCCAGGACACTGGGAAATCCCGTATTTCCCGTACCAGCCTCCCCGAACATGCGCCTGAATGTGGCGACTAGGGGCTTTTCACAGTAACTTCATTTGAAGCCTACTTGTGACAATAAGCGATTTTCATTTTCATTCATTTCAACGGTCAGTGATAGCGCTGATTTCGCAGGACACTATAACGGTCGGATTTCTCAGAACACTATAACGGTCAGTGATAGAGCTGATTTCCCAGGACACTATAACGGTCGGATTTCTCAGAACACTATAACAGTCAGTGATAGAGCTGATTTCCCAGGACAGTATAACGGTCAGTGATAGCGGTGATTTCCCAGGGCACTATAACGGTCAGTGATAGAGCTGATTTCTCAGGACACTATAATGCTCAGTGATAGCGCTGATTTCCCAGGACTCTATAATGGTCAGTGATAGCGCTGATTTCCCAGGACTCTATAATGGTCAGTGATAGCGCTGATTTCCCAGGACACTATAACGGTCAGTGATAGCGCTGAATTCCCAGGACTCTATAACGGTCATTGGTAGCGCTGATTTCCCAGGACTCTATAATGGTCAGTGATAGCGCTGATTTCCCAGGACACTATAACGGTCAGTGATAGCGCTGATTTGCCAGGACACTATAACAGTCAGTGATAGCGCTGATTTCCCAGGACACTATAACGGTCAGTGATAGCGCTGATTTGCCAGGACACTATAACAGTCCGTGATAGCGCTGATTTCCCGGGTCACTATAACGGTCGGATTTCTCAGAACACTATAACGGTCAGTGATAGAGCTGATTTCCCATGACACTACAACGGTCAGTGATAGCGCTGATTTGCCAGAACACTATAACGGTCAGTGATAGCGCTGATTTCCCAGGACACTACAACGGTCAGTGATAGCGCTGATTTCCCAGGACACTATAACGGTCAGTGATAGCGCTGATTTCCCAGGACACTACAACGGTCAGTGATAGCGCTGATTTGCCAGAACACTATAACGGTCAGTGATAGCGCTGATTTCCCAGGACACTACAACGGTCAGTGATAGCGCTGATTTCCCAGGACACTATAACAGTCAGTGATAGCGCTGATTTCCCAGGACACTATAACGGTCAGTGATAGAGCTGATTTCCCAGAACACTATAACGGTCAGTGATAGGGCTGATTTCTCAGGACACTATAATGGTCAGTGATAGCGCTGTTTTCCCAGGACACTATAACGGTCAGTGATAGCGCTGGTTTCCCAGGACACTACAACGGTCAGTGATAGCGCTGATTTGCCAGAACACTATAACGGTCAGTGATAGCGCTCATTTCCCAGGACTCTATCACCGTCAGTGATAGCGCTGATTTCCCAGGACACTATAACGGTCAGTGATAGCGCTGATTTCCCAGGACTCTATAACGGTCAGTGATAGCGCTGATTTCCCATGACACTATAACGGTCAGTGATAGCGCTGATTTCCCAGGACTCTATAATGGTCAGTGATAGCGCTGATTTCCCAGGACTGTATAACGGTCAGTGATAGCGTTGTTTTCCCAGGACACTATAACGGTCAGTGATAGCGCTGATTTCCCGGGTCACTATAACGGTCGGATTTCTCAGAACACTATAACGGTCAGTGATAGCGCTGATTTCACAGGACACTATAATGGTCAGTGATGGCGTGATTTCCCAGGACACTATAACGGTCAGTGATAGCGCTGATTTCCCAGGACACTACAACAGTCAGTGATAGCGCTGATTTGCCAGAACACTATAACGGTCAGTGATAGCGCTGATTTCCCAGGACACTATAACGGTCAGTGATAGATCTGATTTCCCAGAACACTATAACGGTCAGTGATAGCGCTGATTTCTCAGGACACTATAACGGTCAGTGATAGCGCTGATTTGCCAGAACACTATAACGGTCAGTGATAGCGCTGATTTCCCAGGACACTATAACGGTCAGTGATAGAGCTGATTTCCCAGAACACTATAACGGTCAGTGATAGCGCTGATTTCTCAGGACACTATAACGGTCAGTGATAGAGCTGATTTCCCAGGACAGTATAACGGTCAGTGATAGGGCTGATTTCTCAGGACTCTATCACGGTCAGTGATAGAGCTGATTTCCTAGTACACTATAACGGTCAGTGATAGGCCTGATTTCCCAGGACACTATAACGGTCAGTGATAGCGCTGATTTCTCAGGACACTATAATGGTCAGTGATAGGGCTGAATTCCCAGGACACTATAACGGTCAGTGATAGCGCTGATTTCCCAGGACACTATAACGGTCAGTGATAGCGCTGATTTCTCAGGACACTATAATGGTCAGTGATAGCGCTGATTTCCCAGGACACTATAACGGTCAGTGATAGCGTTGATTTCCCAGGACACTATAACGGTCAGTGATAGCGCTGATTTCTCAGGACACATTTCTCAGGTCAGTGATGCCGTTGATTTTTCGGGAGCTTCTCTGTGCTGCCAGCTGACCCCCACCATCACGCAGTCAGTGTAGATTTGAGGAACAAGAGATGTGTTTGTTGCCACTTCCAATCCACTGTCGGTGTGGGAAAGAGCAGGAATGTCCTGTCCCGAACAATGCCGCACATCACAAGTAGAACTCTCCACCCTTTTCCAAACACCGGGATGAGGGGGATTCTCTCCCAGTCTCCAGGATGAGGGGGATTCTCTCCCAGTCTCTGGGATGAGGGGGATTCTCTCCCAGTCTCTGGGATGAGGGGGATTCCCTCCCAGTCTCCGGGATGAGGGGGATTCCCTCCCAGTCTCCGGGATGAGGGGGATTCCCTCCCAGTCTCCGGGATGAGGGGGATTCTCTCCCAGTCTCCGGGGTGAGGGGGATTCTCTCCCAGTCTCCGGGATGTGGGGGATTCTCTCCCAGTCTCCGGGATGTGGGGGATTCTCTCCCAGTCTCCGGGATGTGGGGCATTCTCTCCCAGTCTCCGGGATGAGGGGGATTCTCTCCCAGTCTCCGCGAGGTGGGGGATTCTCTCCCTGTCTCCGGGATGTGGGGGATTCTCTCCCAGTCTCCGGGATGAGGGGGATTCTCTCCCAGTCTCCGGGATGAGGGGGATTCTCTCCCAGTCTCCGGGATGAGGGGGATTCTCTCCCAGTCTCCGGGATGAGGGGGATTCTCTCCCAGTCTCCGGGATGAGGGGGATTCTCTCCCAGTCTCCGGGATGAGGGGGATTCTCTCCCAGTCTCCGGGATGAGGGGGATTCTCTCCCAGTCTCCGGGATGAGGGGGATTCTCTCCCAGTCTCCGGGGTGTGGGCGATTCTCTCCCAGTCTCCGGGATGTGGGGGATTCTCTCCCAGTCTCCGGGATGTGGGGAATTCTCTCCCAGTCTCCGGGATGAGGGGGATTCTCTCCCAGTCTCCGCGAGGTGGGGGATTCTCTCCCTGTCTCCGGGATGTGGGGGATTCTCTCCCAGTCTCCGGGATGAGGGGGATTCTCTCCCAGTCTCCGGGATGAGGGGGATTCTCTCCCAGTCTCCGGGATGAGGGGGATTCTCTCCCAGTCTCCGGGATGAGGGGGATTCTCTCCCAGTCTCCGGGATGAGGGGGATTCTCTCCCAGTCTCCGGGGTGAGGGGGGTTCTCTCCCAGTCTCTGGGATGAGGGGGATTCTCTCCCAGTC
>NC_092736.1:3197188-3301787 GCF_047496885.1 Scyliorhinus torazame
TGTCCTGGGAGTGTTTCATGGGGACAGTGTAGAGGGAGCTTAACTCTGTATTTAACCTTGTGCTGTACCTGTCCTGGGAGTGTTTGATGGGGACAGTGTAGAGGGAGCTTTACTCTGTAACTAACCCCATGCTGTACCTGGCCTGGGAGTGTTTGATGGGGACAGTGTAGAGGGAGCTTTACTCTGTATTTAACCTTGTGCTGTACCTGTCCTGGGAGTGTTTGATGGGGACAGTGTAGAGGGAGCTTTACTCTGTATCAAACCCCATGCTGTACCTGTCCTGGGAGTGTTTGATGGGGACAGTGTAGAGGGAGCTTTACTCTGTATCTAACCCCATGCTGTACCTGTCCTGGGAGTGTTTGATGGGGATAGTGTATAGGGAGCTTTACTCTGTATCTAACCCCGTGCTGTACCTGTCCTGGGAGTGTTTGATGGGGACAGTGTAGAGGGAGCTTTACTCTGTATCTAACCCCGTGCTGTACCTGTCCTGGGAGTGTTTGATGGGGACAGTGTAGAGGGAGCTTTACTCTGTATCTAACCCCGTGCTGTACCTGTCCTGGGAATGTTTGATGGGGACAGTGTAGAGGGAGCTTTACTCTGTATCTAACCCCGAGCTGTACCTGTCCTGGGAGTGTTTGATGGGGACAGTGTAGAGGGAGCTTTACTCTGTATCGAACCCCGTGCTGTACCTGTCCTGGGAGTGTTTGATGGGGACAGTGTAGAGGGAGCTTTACTCTGTATCTAACCCCGTGCTGTACCTGTCCTGGGAGTGTTTGATGGGGACAGTGCAGAGGGAGCTTTACTCTGTATCTAACCCCGTGCTGTACCTGTCCTGGGAGTGTTTGATGGGGACAGTGTAGACGGAGCTTTACTCTGTATCTAAACCGGTGCTGTACCTGTCCTCGGAGTATTTGATGGGGACAGTGTAGAGGGAGCTTTACTCTGTATCTAACCCCGTGCTGTACCTGTCCTGGGAGTGTTTGATGGGGACAGTGTAGAGAGAGCTTTACTCTGTCTCTAACCCCGTGCTGTACCTGTCCTGGGAGTGTTTGTTGGGGACTGTGTAGAGGGAGCTTTACTCTGTATCTAACCCCGTGCTGTACCTGTCCTGGGAGTGTTTGATGCGGACAGTGTAGAGGGAGCTTTACTCTGTATCTAACCCCGTGCTGTACCTGTCCTGGGAGTGTTTGATGCGGACAGTGTAGAGGGAGCTTTACTCTGTATCTAACCCAGTGCTGTCCCTGTCCTGGGAGTGTTTGATGGGGACAATGTAGAGGGAGCTTTACTCTGTATCTAACCCAGTGCTATACCTGTCATGGGAGTGTTTGATGGGGACAGTGTAGAGGGAGCTTTACTCTGTATCTAACCCAGTGCTGTACCTGTCCTGGGAGTGTTTGATGGGGACAGTGTAGAGGGAGCTTTACTCTATATCTAACCCCGTGCTGTACCTGTCCTGGGAGTGTTTGATGGGGACAGTGTAGAGGGAGCTTTACTCTGTATCTAACCCCGTTCTGTACCTGTCCTGGGAGTGTTTGATGGGGACAGTGTAGAGGGAGCTTTACTCTGTATCTAACCCCGAGCTGTACCTGACCTGGGAGTGTTTGATGGGGACAGTGGAGAGGGAGCTTTACTCTGTATCTAACCCCGTGCTGTACGTGCCCTGGGAGTTTTTGATGGGGACAGTGCAGAGGGAGCTTTACTCTGTGTCTAACCCTGTGCTGTACCTGTCCTGGGAGTGTTTGATGGGGACAGTGCAGAGGAAGCTTTACTCTGTATCTAACCCCGTGCCGTACCCATCCTGGGAGTGTTTGATGGAGACAGTGTAGAGCGAGCTTTACTCTGTGTCTAACCCCGTACTGTACCTGTCCTGGGAGAGTTTGATGGGGACAGTGCAGAGGGAGCTTTACTCTGTATCTAACCCCGTGCCGTACCCATCCTGGGAGTGTTTGATGGAGACAGTGTAGAGGGAGCTTTACTCTGTCTCTAATCCCGTGCTGTACCTGTCCTGGGAGTGCTTGATGGAGACAGTGTAGAGGGAGCTTTACTCTGTATCTAACCCCGTGCAGTATCTGTCCTGGGAGTGTTTGATGGGGACAGTGTAGAGGGAGCTTTACTCTGTATCGAACCCCGTGCTGTACCTGTCCTGGTAGTGTTTCACGGGGACAGTGTAGAGGGAGCTTTACTCTGTATCTAACCCCGTGCTGTATCTGTCCTGGGAGTGTTAGATGGGGACAGTGTAGAGGGAGCTTTACTCTGTATCTAACCCCGTGCTGTACCTGTCCTGGGAGTGTTTGATGGGGACAGTGTAGACGGAGCTTTACTCTGTATCTAACCCCGTGCTGTACCTGTCCTGGGAGTGTTTGATGCTGACAGTGTAGAGGGAGCTTTACTCTGTATCTAACCCCGTGCTGTACCTGTCCTGGGAATGTTTGATGCGGACAGTGTAGAGGGAGCTTTACTCTGTATCTAACCCAGTGCTGTACCTGTCCTGGGAGTGTTTGATGGGGACAGTGTAGAGGGAGCTTTACTCTGTATCTAACCCCGTGCTGTCCCTGTCAAGGGAGTGTTTGATGGGGACAATGTAGAGGGAGCTTTACTCTGTATCTAACCCAGTGCTATACCTGTCATGGGAGTGTTTGATGGGGACAGTGTAGAGGGAGCTTTACTCTGGATCTAACCCAGTGCTGTACCTGTCCTGGGAGTGTTTGATGGGGACAGTGTAGAGGAAGCTTTACTCTGTATCTAACCCCGTGCTGTACCTGTCCTGGGATTGTTTGATGGGGACGGTGTAGAGGGAGCTTTACTCTGTATCTAACCCCGTGCTGTACCTGTCCTGGGAGTGTTTGATGGGGACAGTGTAGAGGTAGCTTTACTCTGTATCTAACCCCGTGCTGTACGTGTCCTGGGAGTGTTTGATGGGGACCGTGTAGAGGGAGCTTTACTCTGTTTCTCACCCCGTGCTGTACCTGTCCTGGGAGTGTTTGATGGGGACAGTGTAGAGAGAGCTTAACTCTGTATCTAACCCTGTACTGTACCTGTCTTGGGACTGTTTTATGGGGACAGTGTAGAGGGAGCTTTACTCTGTATCTAACCCGGTGCTGTACCTGTCCTGGGAGTGTTTGATGGGGACTTTGTAGAGGGAGCATTACTCTGTATCTAACCCCATACTGTATCTGTCCTGGGAGTGTTTCATGGGGACAGTGTAGAGGGAGCTTAACTCTGTATTTAACCTTGTGCTGTACCTGTCCTGGGAGTGTTTGATGGGGACAGTGTAGAGGGAGCTTTACTCTGTAACTAACCCCATGCTGTACCTGGCCTGGGAGTGTTTGATGGGGACAGTGTAGAGGGAGCTTTACTCTGTATTTAACCTTGTGCTGTACCTGTCCTGGGAGTGTTTGATGGGGACAGTGTAGAGGGAGCTTTACTCTGTATCAAACCCCATGCTGTACCTGTCCTGGGAGTGTTTGATGGGGACAGTGTAGAGGGAGCTTTACTCTGTATCTAACCCCATGCTGTACCTGTCCTGGGAGTGTTTGATGGGGATAGTGTATAGGGAGCTTTACTCTGTATCTAACCCCGTGCTGTACCTGTCCTGGGAGTGTTTGATGGGGACAGTGTAGAGGGAGCTTTACTCTGTATCTAACCCCGTGCTGTACCTGTCCTGGGAGTGTTTGATGGGGACAGTGTAGAGGGAGCTTTACTCTGTATCTAACCCCGTGCTGTACCTGTCCTGGGAATGTTTGATGGGGACAGTGTAGAGGGAGCTTTACTCTGTATCTAACCCCGAGCTGTACCTGTCCTGGGAGTGTTTGATGGGGACAGTGTAGAGGGAGCTTTACTCTGTATCGAACCCCGTGCTGTACCTGTCCTGGGAGTGTTTGATGGGGACAGTGTAGAGGGAGCTTTACTCTGTATCTAACCCCGTGCTGTACCTGTCCTGGGAGTGTTTGATGGGGACAGTGCAGAGGGAGCTTTACTCTGTATCTAACCCCGTGCTGTACCTGTCCTGGGAGTGTTTGATGGGGACAGTGTAGAGGGAGATTTACTCTGTATCTAACCCCGTGCTGTATCTGTCCTGGGAATGTTTGATGGGGACAGTGTAGAGGGAGCTTTACTCTCTATCTATCCCTGTGCTGTATCTGTCCTGGGAGTGTTTGATGGGGACAGTGTAGAGGGAGCTTTACTCTGTATCTAACCCGTGCTGTACCTGTCCTGGGAGTGTTTGATGGGGACAGTGTAGAGGGAGCTTTACTCTGTATCTAACCCCGTGCTGTACCTGTCCTGGGAGAGTTTGATGGGGACAGTGTAGAGGGAGCTTTACTCTGTATCTAACCCCATGCTGTACCTGTCCTGGGAGTGTTTGATGGGGACAGTGTAGAGGGAGCTTTACTCTGTATCTAAACCGATGCTGTACCTGTCCTGCGATGTATGATTTGGGTGCAAATCAGCTGCCTCGTTGCAACCGACCTGGTGTCAGGGCGAGCCTGTTGAATTCCGCCAGATGAACAGGATCTCGTCCTCATTGAGCGTGATCCAAATCAGCATATTTAAATGAGCCGTGTGGCTAATTTAAATAATTGTTCACCGGCGGATATACCTGGTGCCTGAGACTCAGTGGCCGTGCCTGCGAGAAGTCGCCGGGACGGCGTTAGGACTGGTCCACACCAACGTGGGCCGTGCGTATCACACCTGGGGCAGGATCTCCCAGGCCAATGGAGCCCCGCAGGTGGTGGGGGACAGGGCAGGCTAGCACCCCGCTAAACACGCTGTTCAGGGGACTGCAACTCAAGTCCGTCCACCATGTCTAACGTACGGAATGGAAGGCGTTCCTCTTGCATCACAGTATCTGCTGATTGTGAATTCCTGGTGTCTGAGAGAAACGTCAGCTGCTTCCTCAAGTATCATCAGAAACAGTTGGACAAAAAGCGAACCAAGGAGAATGTGTTCATTTAAAGTGCACTGGAATTAATCTTCAACCTGACACATTTACTAAATTAATAATTACACCTCAAATGGCACGACTGTGCATTTAGGCAGAACATCAAAATTCAAATTGAATTGTGAATATTATTTTTCTGACAGATTTTCCATTTTATGAAAATGTTTCTTGAAAAGAATAATATCCGTCAGTGGATGGCAGCTCCCTGCGACTCAGTGGACGTGTGAGAGTGAGGAGGCAATCCTCAGCCAGTGTGAGCCAGGGAAGAGGTACTCAACCCTCACAATGCAGTCAGATGTCTGACACGCACAGGCCTCTTGACCAGGCCCGAGCTCTGCTGGGAGCTGGAGGCATCCTTCAGGCATCAGGCTGGGAGTGACTGAATTGGGAGGGGGGGGGACCAACAGCAACTCCCCCAAATACCTCCATGTTCAAGAGCTCTCGTGCTTCTCTCTCGCTGGGCGGCAGTTCCTGAAGGTGCTGACTCTCACTGGGGAACAGTTCCTGAAGGTGCTGACTCTCACTGGGGAACAGTTCCTGAAGGTGCTGACTCTCACAGGGGGACAGTTCCTGAAGGTGCTGACTCTCACTGGGGGACAGTTCCTGAAGGTGCTGACTCTCACTGGGGGTCAGTTCCTGTAGGTGCTGACTCTCACTGGGGGACAGTTCCTGAAGGTGCTGACTCTCACTGGGGACAGTTCCTGAAAGTGCTGACTCTCACTGGGGACAGTTCCTGAAGGTGCTGACTCTCACTGGGAGACAGTTCCTGAAGGTGCTGACTCTCACTGGGGGTCAGTTCCTGTAGGTGCTGACTCTCACTGGGGGACAGTTCCTGAAGGTGCTGACTCTCACTGGGGACAGTTCCTGAAAGTGCTGACTCTCACTGGGGACAGTTCCTGAAGGTGCTGACTCTCACTGGGACACAGTTCCTGAAGGTGCTGACTCTCACTGGGAGACAGTTCCTGAAGGTGCTGACTCTCACTGGGGGACAGTTCCTGAAGGTGCTGACTCTCACTGGGAGACAGTTCCTGAAGGTGCTGACTCTCACTGGCCGAGGGGTGACTTGACTACGGACAAAGTAACACTGAAGTAAGGGATAAGGTCACTCCTCCTAATGGGTAACTACCCAAAGCTGGAATGAGAGTAACATATATACCAACAGGGAATGAGTAACATGTATACATAGGGGTCAGTGTGTTGAGAGATGGCACCATTATCTGGGGGGGCAGGAAAAGGAACTGGTGAATACAAACATAGGCTTTGTGAGCAGGATGTATGACCCATGCAATGACAAAATGGCAGGACCAAACATGCTGCGTGAGTTGTGACGGAACTGGAAAGGGATCGCCCTGGTGATCGAGAAGCTTCAGTGCCAAACAGAAATATCAGACTGGGAGGTAGGCCCAGAAAAGGTGCTTCCTGATGGCACGGTTTAGGCTAAAGCCAGACGAGTAACTCTGGGCTTTGAAGATGGACTCCCCAACTGCAGGATAAGTGAGCTTGACGTTTTGCTGAGCCGTGATGTGAATTGAGTGATTATAAAAGCTGTATTTTTGCAGGGTGAGAAATTTCAAAGTGTTTTTGAATCAACACTTGAGAAGCTGGTGATGGGGAAATTGGAAATTGAATGTGTGTTTACGGGTGAATGATATGTCAAGCATGGTTCTCATTGCCGTCGGGTCTGTAAGTTTTGCTAAAAGCAGCCCCTAGACCCACATACGGACAAACAAAATAGGGACAGAATTAGACCATTCAGCCCCTCGAGCCTGCTCTTCAATCAATAAGATCATGGCTGATGTGTATTGTGTTTGAGATCCACATTCCCATTTCCTCCTCCAACCTTTCATTTACTTTCCCAACCAGAATCTATCTGCCTTAAATATCCAGTCACTCTGCCTCCACTGCCTGCTGAGGCAGAGTCCCACAATCGGGCAGCCCTCAGAGAAAAATTCTCCTCACCTCTGTCCTCAGAAGAATTCTCATATCTGTCCTATCAGGGTGATTCCCAGGGGCAGCACGGTGGCGCAGTGGGTTAGCACTGCTGCCTCACGGCGCCGAGGTCCCGGGTTCAATCCCGGCTCTGGGTCACTGTCCGCGTGGAGTTTGCAAATTCTCCCCGTGTCTGCGTGGGTCTCGCCCCCACAACCCAAAGATGTGCAGGCTAGGTGGATTGGCCACACTAAATTGCCCCTTAATTGGAAAAAAACAAATGGGTACTCAAATTTATAGAAAAAAGGGTGATACCTAATTTTAAAACCCTAGTTCCCTAGTTCTGGACTAGTACACAAGAGGAAACATCCTTTCCACATTCACCTTCTCAATATCTTTCAGGATTTAATAGACTTCAATCAAGTCACAGTACAGACCCCCACAGGCACCCCAGTACAGACCCCCGCAGTACAGACCCCCGCAGGCCCCTCCAGTACAGACCCCCGCAGGCCCCTCCCAGTATAGGCCCCCGCAGCCCCCCCAGTATAGGCCCCCGCAGCCCCCCCTCCAGTATAGGCCCCCGCAGCCCCCCCAGTATAGGCCCCCGTAGGCCTCCCAGTACAGACCCCCGCAGGCCCCTCCAGTACAGACCCCCGCAGGCCCCTCCCAGTATAGGCCCCCGCAGCCCCCCCAGTATAGGCCCCCGCAGCCCCCCCTCCAGTATAGGCCCCCGCAGCCCCCCCAGTATAGGCCCCCGTAGGCCACCCAGTACAGACCCCTGCAGGCCCCCAGTATAGGCCCCCGCAGCCCCCCCTCCAGTATAGGCCCCCGCAGCCCCCCCAGTACAGACCCCCGCAGGCCCCCCCAGTACAGACCCCCGCAGGCCCCCCCAGTACAGACCCCTGCAGACCCCCCCAGTACAGACCCCCGCAGGCCCCCCCAGTACACCCCCCCGCAGGCCCCCCAGTACAGACCCCCGCAGGCCCCCCCCAGGACAGACCCCTGCATGCCCCCCCAGCACAGGCCCCCAGTATAGACCCCTGCAGGCCCCAGCCAGTACAGACCCCCGCATGACCCCCAGTATAAACCCCCGCAGGCCTCCAGTACAGACCCCGCAGCCCCCCCAGTACAGACCCCCGCAGGCCCCCCAGTACAGACCCCCGCAGGCCCCCCCAGTACAGACCCCCGCAGGCCCCCCCAGTACAGACCCCCGCAGGCCCCCCCAGTACAGACCCCCGCAGGCCCCCCAGTACAGACCCCTGCAGCCCCCCCCAGTACAGACCCCCGCAGCCCCCCAGTACAGACCCCCGCAGGCCCCCCAGTACAGACCCCCGCAGGCCCCCCAGTACAGACCCCTGCAGCCCCCCCAGTACAGACCCCCGCAGGCCCCCCCAGTACAGACCCCCGCAGGCCCCCCCAGTACAGACCCCCGCAGGCCCCCCCAGTACAGACCCCCGCAGGCCCCCCAGTACAGACCCCTGCAGCCCCCCCAGTACAGACCCCCGCAGGCCCCCCCAGTACAGACCCCCGCAGGCCCCCCCAGTACAGACCCCCGCAGGATGCTGCAAAGCGGACAAAGACCCACTTATGCACACTCTGATTTCTACGCCATGCGTTTCAATTTCCATAATAACCTTTGCCGCATCTTATCAAATACCTTCTGGAAATCACAGTTCAGTATGTTGTAAGAGTCCCTTTGTTTATTTGCTTTGTTACCATTTCTTTTTATTTTATTGTTTTGTCCGTAGATCAATAATTGGAATGTGCCTTTAAGTCTGGAGGAGACAGCAGGCACCTCGCAAAGCGCCTGCTGCCAGGTATTCCGGTTCGTGTTTGGGAGAAGAAGACAGATTCTGCGGTGCCAGGATAGGAAGAACCAGTTGTAAGGGGGGGGGGGGGGAGGGCGGAATCAGTCTCATTGGTCAATTGGTTAACTGGGGTGGTTAGTGTTCTGCCTGACAACAATCTGTGATTGGTTCCTGCTGGGTGATGTTTCTGAGAACCTTCCAGAAGCGAGAAGAAGTGAAGGGAGCTGGTCCCTCTCTCTGCTGTCTGTAGGGGGGGAAACTGCAGATCTTTTAAACGTGTCAAAAACCAGTATCTTGTTGCTCTTCAGGGACTGAAGGAGAAGAATGGATCTCCGGTGTGAAGGCAGTGTGCAGCGTGAACCTGAAATGGTGCTGAGTCTGCAGGAAGGTAGACAACCTTGCCTGAAGATCCTATCCAGCCTGGCAGGAGGAAGTATCCAACCGGTCGCCTGAACTGCGGAAAGACATTGGCTGGAAGTCATCCATGTGAATCAAAGATCCCTTTCCAATCTGTGGTTTGTGGGGCGAGTTAGAAAGGGGGTGGGGCTGGGAAATGGGTAGCAGATATCCGGCTACATTTTCTGTCTGTTTAATTAAAGGTACGAGTCACCTTTTATTATGAGTCGTATTAAGCTGCAAACCTGTGCTGACTATAATTTATTGGACTCAAACCAAAGACCTTGGGCGGGATTCTCCGAAATGGAGGCAGAGTGTTCGCGCCGTCGTGATCGCCGTCGAGGTTCACGACGGCGCGAAACGGCTCCGATCTCGACCAATTCAGGGCCCGATAATGGGCTAGGAGCGGCGCCGCGTCATCTACACGCGCCAGGCCTTGTCGCCGCGTCAAGGCGGCGCCACATACATGACGCGGCCGGCGCCGCATAATGGGCGTCACCCGCGCATGCGTGGTTGCCGTCCTCTCCGAGTCCGCCCCGCAAGAAGATGTCTGACGGATCTTGCGGGGCTGCGAAAGGAGGTCCTCCTTCAGAGAGGCCGGCCCGACGATCGGTGGGCACCGATCGCGGGCCACACCCCATTTGAAGCCCCCCCGGTGCAGGATCCCCCCCCCGCCCCCCGCAGGCCGTCCCCCCCCCCCAGCGTTCCCGGGCTGTTCCCGACAGCAGTGACCAGGTGTGGACGGCGCCGGGGGAACCGGCCGTTTTGGGCTGGCCGCTCGGCCCATCCGGGCCTGAGAATAGCAGGCGTGCTGGAGAATCGCCATTTTGGGTGTCTCGGGCGATTCTCCGGCCTGCGGCCCGCGCGGAACTCGACGGGGCCGCCCTCGCCGCTTGGGAGAATCGCGAGAGGGCGTCGGACCGGCGTTGCGGGAAAATTTGGCGACCCAGGCGATTCTCCCAATCGGCGCGGGAGCGGAGAATCGCGCCCCCTGGGTATTTAAATAAATGTGATTTCACCGGTATTGTGACCCTGGGTCATGTGGGGCTGGATTAACCGCGCACTAGCCCAGGAGGTCGTGACAACATCTACAGGCTTCCCGTTATCCACACCACACAGTTTGTTCCCTCGGCTAGATCATTAATGCACATTGTGACTAGCTAGGGTCCTAGCACTGGCCCCTACGGTACCCCACTAGTCACTCTGTCAATTTGGAAAAAGGTCAATTTCTACTTTGTTTCCTGTCTGCCAACCAGTTTTCTATCCATCTCAATACACTACCCCCCAATCCCATGGACTTTAATTTTACACGCTAATCTCTAATGCGGGACTTTGTCAAAAGCCTTCTGAAAGTCCAAATAAACCACATCCACTGCCTCCCCCACGTCAACTCTACTAGTTACATCCTCGAAGAATTCCAGTAGATTTGTCAAGCGTGTTTTCCCCTTCATCAATCCACGCTGACTGTCCGATACGGCCACTGTTTCCTAAGTGCTCTGCTATAAAATCTTTGATAATTCCTTTCTAAATACCTGTAGAAACTTTTGCTATCTGTTTGCACATTTCTAGCTAGCGTCCTCTCATGGTCTACTTTCTTTCTCCTGATTAACCTTTTAGTCGTTCTCTACTGATCTTTAAGTTCTGACCTGCCGCAGATCTAGGCGCAGTTATATCTTTTTCCTTGAGCTTGATGCTTTCCATAAAATGGAATCCCTACAATGCAGAAGGAGGCAATTTGGCCCATCGAGTCTGCACCAACCCTCTGAAAGATCACCCAATTGGACCCACTCTGTCCTAACCCCATAACCCTGTAATCCCCTCTATTCGGACACCTAGGGGTAATTTATCACAGCCAAGCCACCAATCCTGCACAGCTTTCGATTATGGGAGGAAAGCGGAGCATCAGGAGGAAGCCCACGCAGACACAGGGAGAACGTGCAAACTCCACTCAGACGGTCACCCAAGGCTGGAATTGAACCCGGGTCCCTGACACTGTGAGGCAGCAGTGCCATGTTCCTTAACTTATTTTTCTTTACAGTAGTGTTCTGAGCATTCTGAAATATCCCACTGCTTCCCTATTAATCTCTCCTCCAGCCTGGTATCCCTGTTCAATTGTTAGCTCAGTTTTCTTGCCCACATGGTTGCCCTTATTTAAGTTTTAAAAAACTAGTCTTCGACCCACTCTTCTCCCATTCCAACTGGATGTAAAATTCAATCATATTATGGTGGCTTCGATCTAGTGCAGCCTTTACCTGTCACATGACACAAAACCAAATCTGATATAACCTGAGCCCTGGTTGATTCCAGAATGCGCTGTCCCAAGAAACTATCTGAAGGGCATTCAATGAACTCCTCACCCAGGTTGCCACTGACAGTCTGATTTTTCCAGTTTATTTGTAGATCAAAATCACCCATAATTATATCTGTCCCTTTATCACAAGCACGCAATATTTCTTCTTGTTTACTTTGCCCTACATCGTGGATACGGTTAGGAAGACTAGACCACTCTCACTAGCGACTTCCTTCCCCATCGGTTCCTCATCTCCACACAAACCAATTCCACACCCTGATCTCCTGAACCAAGGGCATCTCGAACTATTGCCTCAATGCCATCCATGACTGGCAGTGCGAACCGCTCCACCTTTACCCACTTTCCTATTCTTCTTGAATGTTCTATTGTTATCACAAGGAGGAACTAGCTGGCACCTTTATCATGAACGTTGACTTCTGTGGGGAAGTTCTGTAGAATTTGAGCAATGGGTGATCGAAAAAGTAAAGAAGGAATTCGGGGTTGGTTTAAAGCTCAGGCCTTGCGGCCATTTAAGTTCAGAGGGTAAGAGGTTGAGCAGAATAGGTCGAGATGACCTTGAATCAACATCTTATTCAGAAAATTGGGCGGGAGCCTCTGAAAAAAGACAGGCCTGCATCCAAGGAAGAAACGGACCGGTTAAGGTTGAACCGACTGTGCAATCAGACGAGACAAGATGCTAGTTGTGACTCATTACGATCAACCAAGCGATTGTGGAGGAAGTTCTGAGAGTAAATAAAACACTAAAGAAATTGAATTTGGAGAAATGCACACTCTGTTCCCAGCCTTGGGTAACCCAGAAGAGATAACATTGGCACGGCTGAAAATGACCAATCTTCCAGACAGGGTGTATCCTACTCTTGGTGGGAATGAATAATAAATGTGGCCCATTCGTTTGGAGCCAAGAAAATCAAAAAGATAGTGAAAAACGTAGAAGGAATGGGATATGCGGTTGGCTTGTCCAATACGCTGCTGGAAGGACTGTACAAGGAGCGATGCGAGAAAGGTTTGCCCGTGGAAAATGATGTTGATAACCGGTCTCACTGGGACGATGCACATTCAACAAAAAGTGTCACTGAGAAAATGGCTAAGAATAGACCTGTCCGACGTCAAACAAATACTCGAAAGAAGATCTCTTGAGAGGCGGTGGAGTTGCAAGTCACCAATTATCAGATTGTTTTACAAAAAGGAATGCTTGCTGCAAGGTATCATCCCATTTACCTGAAGTGGCAGATCCACTGTTAGCATGACAAAGTGGAAACCCAGAATGTCTTCAGCTTCGTAATGATTTGCCTACATACGGTAAAGGATAAAATGTTAAAAGAAAGGGAGAGGGATCTTTTAATGGTTGATTTATGAGGTGCAACAGATGCAAAATACATGATTTTGGTTCCTCTTTGTTTAACTTGTAAAAATTGTTCCTGAAGTTTGCATTCAGAAGACAAGGGGAATGGGTTTTATCAATTACATTGTCACGGTCCAATGCCAATGACATTGCTAAACAGGTATTGGTCCCGCTGTGAAAGTGAACAACTGAGAGGAGAAAGAACGAGGAGAGACTGTGCCAAAAACCAGGTTCATCTTCAGATTCCTAATTCCGAACAAGCAATTATTGGAATTAAACGGGGACACTACCCTCAGGAACCATTGCAGCAAATGTAGAGTCTGAATGACCAACAACCACAACTATCTTGTGCTCGGCCTGACACCAACCAGTGGAGAGTTTGGCCTCATTCCCATTCAGTCCTTTGGCTACGGCTCCTTGTTATTAAATTCCATCAACTATTGCCTTGTTCCTGAAGGTGCTGAATCTCACTGGGGGACAGTTACTGAAGGTGCTGACTTTCACTGGGACACAGTTCCTGAAGGTGCTGACTCTCACTGGGGGACAGTTCCTGAAGGTGCTGACTCTCACTGGGGGACAGTTCCTGAAGGTGCTGACTCTCACTGGGACACAGTTCCTGAAGGTGCTGACTCTCACTGGGACACAGCTCCTGAAGATGCTGACTCTCACTGGGGGACAGTTCCTGAAGGTGCTGACTCTCACTGGGGGACAGTTTCTGAAGGTGCCGACTCTCACTGGGGGACAGTTCCTGAAGGTGCTGACTCTCACTGGGGGACAGTTCCTGAAGGTGCTGACTCTCATTGGGCGACAGTTCCTGAAGGTGCTGACTCTCACTGGGACACAGTTCCCGAAGGTGCTGAATCTCACTCGGAGACAGTCCCTGAAGGTGCCGACTCTCACTGGGAGACAGTTCCTGAAGGTGCTGACTCTCACTGGGGGACAGTTCCTGAAGGTGCTGACTCTCACTGAGGGACAGTTTCTGAAGGTGCTGACTCTCACTGGGACACAGTCCCTGAAGGTGCTGACTCGCACTGGGGGGCAGTTCCTGAAGGTGCTGACTCTCACTGGGACACAGTTCCTGAAGGTGTTGACTCTCACTGGGGGACAGTTCCTGAAGGTGCAGACTCTCAGTGGGGGACAGTTCCTGAAGGTGCCGACTCTCACTGGGGGACAGTTCCTGAAGGTGCTGACTCTCACTGGGGGACAGTTCCTGAAGGTGCCGACTCTCACTGGGAGACAGTTGCTGAAGGTGATGACTCTCACTGGGACACAGTTCCTGAAGGTGCCGACTCTCACTGGGAGACAGTTGCTGAAGGTGACGACTCTCACTGGGGGACAGTTCCTGAAGGTGCTGACTCTCACTGGAGGACAGTTCTAGAAGGTGCTGACTCTCACTCGGAGACAGTTCCTGAAGATGCTGACTCTCAGTAGGGGACAGTATCTGAAGGTGCTGGCTCTCACTGAGGGACAGTTCTAGAAGGTGCTGACTCTCACTGAGGGACAGTTCTAGAAGGTGCTGACTTTCACTGGGGGACAGTTCCTGAAGGTGCTGACTCTCACTGGGGGACAGTTCTAGAAGGTGCTGACTCTCACTCGGAGACAGTTCCTGAAGATGCTGACTCTCAGTAGGGGACAGTATCTGAAGGTGCTGGCTCTCACTGAGGGACAGTTCTAGAAGGTGCTGACTCTCACTGAGGGACAGTTCTAGAAGGTGCTGACTCTCACTGGGGGACAGTTCCTGAAGGTGCTGACTCTCAGTGGGGGACAGTCCCTGAAGGTGCTGACTCTCACTTGAACACAGTTCCTGAAGGTGCTGACTCTCACTGGAACACAGTTCCTGAAGGTGCTGACTCTCACTGGGACACAGTTCCTGAAGGTGCTGACTCTCACTGGGACACAGTTCCTGAAGCTGCTGACTCTCACTGGGGGACAGTTCTAGAAGGTGCTGACTCTCACTGTGGGACAGTTCCTGAAGGTGCTGACTCTCACTGGGATAGTTCCTGAAGGTGCTGACTCTCACTGGGGGACAGTTCCTGAAGGTGCTGACTCTCACTGGGACACATAGAACATAGAACATAGAACAATACAGCGCAGTACAGGCCCTTCGGCCCACGATGTTGCACCGAAACAAAAGCCATCTAACCTACACTATACCATTATCATCCATATGTTTATCCAATAAACTTTTAAATGCCCTTAATGTTGGCGAGTTCACTACTGTAGCAGGTAGGGCATTCCACGGCCTCACTACTCTTTGCGTAAAGAACCTACCCCTGACCTCTGTCCTATATCTATTACCCCTCAGTTTAAGGCTATGTCCCCTCGTGCTAGCCATTTCCATCCGCGGGAGAAGGCTCTCACTGTCCACCCTATCTAACCCTCTGATCATTTTGTATGCCTCTATTAAGTCTCCTCTTAACCTTCTTCTCTCTAACGAAAACAACCTCAAGTCCATCAGCCTTTCCTCATAAGATTTTCCCTCCATACCAGGCAACATCCTGGTAAATCTCCTCTGCACCCGTTCCAAAGCCTCCACGTCCTTCCTATAATGCGGTGACCAGAACTGTACGCAATACTCCAAATGCGGCCGTACCAGAGTTCTGTACAGCTGCAACATGACCTCCTGACTCCGGAACTCAATCCCTCTACCAATAAAGGCCAACACTCCATAGGCCTTCTTCACCACCCTATCAACCTGGGTGGCAACTTTCAGGGATCTATGTACATGGACACCTAGATCCCTCTGCTCATCCACACTTTCAAGAACTTTTCCATTAGCCACATATTCCACATTCCTGTTTTTCCTTCCAAAGTGAATCACCTCACACTTCTCTACATTAAACTCCATTTGCCACCTCTCAGCCCAGCACTGCAGCTTATCTATATCCCTCTGTAACCTGCTACTTCCTTCCTCACTATCGACAACACCACCGACTTTAGTATCGTCTGCAAATTTACTCACCCACCCTTCTGCGCCTTCCTCTAGGTCATTGATAAAAATGACAAACAGCAACGGCCCCAGAACAGATCCTTGTGGTACTCCACTTGTGACAGAACTCCATTCTGAACATTTCCCATCAACCACCACCCTCTGTCTTCTTTCAGCTAGCCAATTTCTGATCCACGTCTCTAAATCACCCTCAATCCCCAGCCTCCGTATTTTCTGCAATAGCCTACCGTGGGGAACCTTATCAAACGCTTTGCTGAAATCCATATACACCACATCAACTGCTCTACCCTCGTCTACCTGTTCAGTCACCTTCTCAAAGAACTCGATAAGGTTTGTGAGGCATGACCTACCCTTCACAAAGCCATGCTGACTATCCCTGATCATATTATTCCTATCTAGATGATTATAAATCTTGTCTCTTATAATGCCCTCCAAGACTTTACCCACTACAGACGTGAGGCTCACCGGTCTATAGTTGCCGGGGTTGTCTCTGCTCCCCTTTTTGAACAAAGGGACCACATTTGCTATCCTCCAGTCCTCTGGCACTATTCCTGTATCCAATGATGACATAAAAATCAAAGCCAATGGTCCAGCAATCTCTTCCCTGGCCTCCCAGAGAATCCTAGGATAAATCCCATCAGGCCCCGGGGACTTATCTATTTTCAGCCTGTCCAGAATTGCCAACACCTCTTCCCTACTTACCTCAATGCCATCTAATCTATTTACCTGGAGCTCAGCATTCTCCTCCACAACATTATCTTTTTCCTGAGTGAATACTGACGAAAAATATTCATTTAGTATCTCGCCAATCTCTTCAGACTCTACACACAACTTCCCATCCCTGTCCTTCAGTTCCTGAAGGTGCTGACTCTCACTGGGACACAGTTCCTGAAGGTGCCGACTCTCACTGGGGGACAGTTCCTGAAGGTGCTGACTCTCACTGGGGACAGTTCCTGAAGGTGCCGACTCTCACTGGGACACAGTTCCTGAAGGTGCTGACTCTCACTGGGACACAGTTCCTGAAGGTGCTGACTCTCACTGGGGGACAGTTCCTGAAGGTGCTGACTCTCACTGGGGGACAGTTCCTGAAGGTGCTGACTCTCACTGGGGGACAGTTCCTGAAGGTGCCGACTCTCACTGGGGGACAGTTCCTGAAGGTGCTGACTCTCACTGGGGGACAGTTCTAGAAGGTGCTGACTCTCACTGGGGGACAGTTCCTGTAGGTGCTGACTCTCACTGGGGGACAGTTCCTGAAGGTGCTGACTCTCACTGGGGGACAGTTCCTGAAGGTGGATACCTTGCCAAGTCCATTGTTCTTGTCTCTGATCCTTGTATTCCACTTGTGTATTTGTGAACAGAACTCCGTGAATGGTCTGAATCGTTGGAACTGACCACCTGTCGGAATATAATTATATTCTGTTACCAGACATTGGCAGAATGATATGTGTCTGGATTGGACATGACAATTTTTGGCAATTTCTTACCCGCGTGTATGGCATGTTTCCATGTGAAAGGCCACATTTCAATTTTTGTCTTCTCCGAGTGCAAGTAGAACCAGACAGATAATCTGTAATGACCATTTTGAAAAGTCTGTTATGTTTCTCTGACTGTATTGAAGCTCCTCAGAGAGCAACATGATGGATGTAGAGAACTTGGATATTATTGCACTTTGTGTGGTGGCCATTTTGAAATGTTGGTGATGCGCTCTCAGATACTTTATAAATAAAGTATATATTTGCAAAGAAACAATTTAAGGCGATGTTAGATAAATAAATGAGAAGTGAATATAGCGATTTACGGGCAGTCCATCTCTGTTAGTTGGGAGAGATAGGAGGAGATGCGGGTGAACTATAAGCGCGGAGGTAATGGGCCTGTTCTTGTGATGTGTGTAACCCTTAATGTCTGGAAAATACAAAGAAAATAAACTGGGGGGCAAACATTTAGCATCTAGGTCCTGTCAGGGGAGCAATTTGAATCTCAGGAACTCTCTGTGGAGGCACCTGAGCCTGAATATTAATAAGGCAGGCGGTGGATGGGTTCTTGCTGAACCAGGGGGTGAAAGGTTATCGGGGCGGGGAGGGCAGGAATGTGGGTTTGACGTTTACAATCAGATCAGCCGTGATCTTACTGAATGGAGGAGCAGGCTCGAGGGGCCGCCTCCTGCTCCTGATCTGGGTGTTCGCATGTACGGTGCTATGAAATGGATCCATTTGCGTTCAAATAGCCGTCACACCACCTCAGTTCCAATAATTACACCACACCACGCGCCAACTGATTTGTATCTGCTCCAAGTGTGACAAACATATTAAATACTCCTAAATACGCACCTAAACCACATTTAAATGCTTCATAACACTGTCTTAATGTAACTTGATTCACTCAATCTGTTATTTAATTAGAAACTCTTCAGGGCTTAATAAAATTATTGAATTAATAATCACACTGCCTTCTCAACACAGGAGCTGTGCAGAAGAGCGTACGATCGTCACTTGATCAACTGGGTCCTGACTGATTCTTATCTGCTCTTGTGTGAAAATTCTTTCTCAATGTTATGACAAGTTGTTTCAAGACTTGGTGAATTCCTGATCGGTATCAACTCCGACTCATTCAGCTGGTCAAATCGTGTAGAGGGAGCTTTACTTTGTATCTAACCCCGTGCTGTACCTGTCCTGGGAGTGTTTGATGGGGATAGTGTAGAAGGAGCTTTACTCTGTATCTAACCCCGTGCTGTACCTGTCCTGGGAGTGTTTGATGGGGACAGTGTAGAGGGAGCTTTACTCTGTATCTAACCCCGTGCTGTCCCTGTCCTGGGAGTGTTTGATGGGGATAGTGTAGAAGGAGCTTTACTCTGTATCTAACCCCGTGCTGTACCTGTCCTGGGAGTGTTTGATGGGGATAGTGTAGAAGGAGCTTTACTCTGTATCTAACCCTGTGTGCTGTCCCTGTCCTGGGAGTGTTTGATGGGGACAGTGTAGAGGGAGCTTTACTCTGTATCTAACCCCGTGCTGTACCAGTCCTGGGAGTATTTGATGGGGACAATGTACAGGGAGCTTTACTCTGTATCTAACCCCGTGTTGTACCTGTCCTGGGAATGTTTGATGGGGACAGTGCAGAGGGAGCTTTACTCTGTATCTAACTCCGTGCTGTACCTGTCCTGGGAGTGTTTGATGGGGATAGTGTAGAAGGAGCTTTACTCTGTATCTAACCCTGTGTGCTGTACCGGTCCAGGGAGCGTTTGATGGGGACAGTGTAGAGGGAGCTTTACTCTGTATCTAACCCCGTGCTGTACCTGTCCTGGGAATGTTTGATGGGGACAGTGTAGAGGGAGCTTTACTCTGTATCTAACCCCGTGCTGTACCTGTCCTGGGAGTGTTTGATGGGGACAGTGTAGAGGGAGCTTTACTCTGTAGCTAACCCTGTGCTGTACCTGTCCTGTGAATGTTTGATGGGGACAGTGTAGAGGGAGCTTTACTCTGTATCTAACCCCGTGCTGTACCTGTCCTGGGAGTGTTTGATGGGGACAGTGTAGAGGGAGCTTTACTCTGTATCTAACCCCGTGCTGTACCTGTCCTGGGAGTGTTTGATGGGGACTGTGTAGAGAGAGCTTTTCTCTGTAACTAACCCCGTGCTGTACCTGTCCTGGGAGTGTTTGATGGGGACAGTGTAGAGGGAGTTTTACTCTGTATCTAACCCCGTGCTGTACCTGTCCTGGGAGTGTTTGATGGGACAGTGTAGAGAGAGCTTTTCTCTGTATTTAACCCTGTGCTGTACCTGTCCTGGGAGTGTTTGATGGGGACATAGAACATATAGAACATAGAACAATACAGCGCAGTACAGGCCCTTCGGCCCACGATGTTGCACCGAAACAAAAGCCATCTAACCTACACTATACCATTATCATCCATATGTTTATCCAATAAACTTTTAAATGCCCTCAATTTTGGCGAGTTCACTACTGTAGCAGGTAGGGCATTCCACGGCCTCACTACTCTTTGCGTAATGAACCTACCTCTGACTTCTGTCCTATATCTATTACCCCTCAGTTTAAAGTTATGCCCCTCGTGCCAGCCATTTCCATCCGCGGGAGAAGGCTCTCACTGTCCACCCTATCCAGCCCCCTAATCATTTTGTATGCCTCTATTAAGTCTCCTCTTAACCTTCTTCTCTCCAACGAAAACAACCTCGAGTCCATCAGCCTTTCCTCATAAGATTTTCCCTCCATACCAGGCAACATCCTGGTAAATCTCCTCTGCACCCGCTCCAAAGCCTCCACGTCCTTCCTATAATGCGGTGACCAGAACTGTACGCAATACTCCAAATGCGGCCGTACCAGAGTTCTGTACAGCTGCAACATGACCTCATGACTCCGGAACTCAATCCCTCTACCAATAAAGGCCAACACTCCATAGGCCTTCTTCACAACCCTATCAACCTGGGTGGCAACTTTCAGGGATCTATGTACATGGACACCTAGATCCCTCTGCTCATCCACACTTTCAAGAACTTTTCCATTAGCCAAATATTCCACATTCCTGTTATTCCTTCCAAAGTGAATCACCTCACACTTCTCTACATTAAACTCCATTTGCCACCTCTCAGCCTATCTCTGCAGCTTATCTATATCCCTCTGTAACCTGCTACTTCCTTCCACACTATCGACAACCCCACCGACTTTAGTATCGTCTGCAAATTTACTCACCCACCCTTCTGCGCCTTCCTCTAGGTCATTGATAAAAATGACAAACAGCAACGGCCCCAGAACAGATCCTTGTGGTACTCCACTTGTGACTGAACTCCATTCTGAACATTTCCCATCAACCATCACCCTCTGTCTTCTTTCAGCTAGCCAATTTCTGATCCACATCTCTAAATCACCCTCAATCCCCAGCCTCTGTATTTCCTGCAATAGCCTACCGTGGGGAACCTTATCAAACGCTTTGCTGAAATCCATGTACACCACATCAACTGCTCTACCCTCGTCTACCTGTTCAGTCACCTTCTCAAAGAACTCGATAAGGTTTGTGAGGCATGACCTACCCTTCACAAAGCCATGCTGACTATCCCTGATCATATTATTCCTCTCTAGATGATTATAAATCTTGTCTCGTATAATGCCCTCCAAGACTTTACCCACTACAGACGTGAGGTTCACCGGTCTATAGTTGCCGGGGTTGTCTCTGCTCCCCTTTTTGAACAAAGGGACCACATTTGCTATCCTCCAGTCCTCTGGCACTATTCCTGTAGCCAATGATGACATAAAAATCAAAGCCAATGGTCCAGCAATCTCTTCCCTGGCCTCCCAGAGAATCCTAGGATAAATCCCATCTGGTCCCGGGGACTTATCTATTTTCAGCCTGTCCAGAATTGCCAACACCTCTTCCCTACGTACCTCAATGCCATCTAATCTATTTACCTGGAGCTCAGCATTCTCCTCCATAACATTATCTTTTTCCTGAGTGAATACTGACGAAAAATATTCATTTAGTATCTCGCCTATCTTTTCAGACTCTACACACAGCTTCCCATCCCTGTCCTTGACTGGTCCTACTCTTTCCCTAGTCATTCGCTTATTCCTGACATACCTATAGAAAGCTTTTGGGTTTTCCTTGATCCTTCCTGCCAAATACTTCTCATGTCCCCTCCTTGCTCGTCTTAGCTCTCTCTTTAGATCCTTCCTCGCTACCTTGTAACTATCCATCGCCCCAACTGAAACTTCACACCTCATCTTCACATAGGCCTCCTTCTTCCTCTTAACAAGAGATTCCACTTCTTTGGTAAACCATGGTTCCCTCGCTCGGCACCTTCCTCCCTGCCTGACCGGTACATACTTATCAAGAACACGCAGTAGCTGATCCTTGAACAAGCTCCACTTATCCAGTGTGTCCAACACTTGCAGCCTACTTCTCCACCTTATCCCCCCCAAGTCACGTCTAATGGCATCATAATTTCCCTTCCCCCAGCTATAACTCTTGCCCTGCGGTGTATACTTATCCCTTTCCATCCTTAACGTAAACGTCACCGAATTGTGGTCACTGTCCCCAAAGTGCTCACCTACCTCCAAATCCAACACCTGGCCTGGTTCATTACCCAAAACCAAATCCAATGTGGCCTCGCCTCTTGTTGGCCTGTCAACAAACTGTGTCAGGAAACCCTCCTGCACACACTGTATAAGAAACGACCCATCTAATGTACTCAAACTATATCTTTTCCAGTCAATATTTGGAAAGTTAAAGTCTCCCATAATAACTACCCTGTTACTTTCGCTCTTATCCAGGATCATCCTCGCCATCCTTTCCTCTACATCCCTAGAACTATTTGGAGGCCTATAGAAGACTCCCAACAGTGTGACCTCTCCTTTCATGTTTCTAACCTCAGCCCATACTACCTCGGAAGATGAGTCCCCATCTAGCATCCTCTCCGCCACCGTAATACTGCTCTTGACTAGCAGCGCCACACCTCCCCCTCTTTTGCCTCCTTCTCTGAGCTTACTAAAACACCTGAACCCCGGAACCTGCAACATTCATTCCTGTCCCTGCTCTATCCATGTCTCCGAAATGGCCACAACATCGAAGTCCCAGGTACCAACCCATGCTGCCAGTTCCCCTACCTTATTTCGTATACTCCTGGCATTGAAGTAGACACACTTCAAACCCACCTACCTGAACACTGGCCCCCTCCTGCGACGTCAAATCTGAGCTCCTGACCTCTATACTCTCATTCTCACTTACCCTAAAACTACAATCCAGGTTCCCATGCCCCTGCTGCATTAGTTTAAACCCCCCCAAAGAGCACTAAAGAGACAGTGAAGAGGGAGCTTTACTCTGTATCTAACCCCGTGCTGTACCTGTCCTGGGAGTGTTTGATGGGGACAGTGTAGAGGGAGCTTTACTCTGTATCTAACCTAGTGCTGTACCTGTCCTGGGAGTGTTTGAAGGGGACAGTGAAGAGGGAGCTTTACTCCGTATCTAACCCCGTGCTGTACCTGTCCTGGGAGTGTTTGATGGGGACAGTGTAGAGAGAGCTTTACTCTGTAACTCACCCCGTGCTGTATCTGTCCTGGGAGTGTTTGATGGGGACAGTGTAGAGGGAGCTTTACTCTGTATCTAACCCCGTGCTGTACCTGTCCTGGGAGTGTTTGAAGGGGACAGTGTAGAGGGAGCTTTACTCTGTATGTAACCCGTGCTGTACCTGTCCTGGGAGTGTTTGATGGGGACAGTGTAGAGGGAGCTTTACTCTGTATCTAATCCTGTGCTGTACCTTTCCTGGGAGTGTTTTCGCTCCTGGATCAGGCTATTAACCCAGAGCTTGATGAACATAATAAATTTATCAGCTTCCATCATTAATATTGAAAGACCAAATCAAACAATGTCTATCCTGCAGCAGTGAATGGTGATTACTGCTCGCAGTGTTGTTGGGTCACTATCTCGGTAGTGATGCCCCTTCTCTGGACGATATCTCACGGCTGCTACATTATAATAACACCACTCTGATAATCTATCACACTGAATCCTGCAGTTCTATTAACCAGGGGAAGTTGCTGCAATATATTCCATGCTTTGCTCCTGTGGCAGTTTGCAAACAAAACCGAGTGTGTAATGGAGTCTATAAATCAGAAACCCAATAAACAGGAATGAAACAAGCTTGGGTATATAACAAAAATTTAAATAACACATTGCTTATTGAGCTGACATCAGCCCTCAGCGATCCAGCTTTTATTTTTATCATTTGCTTTTAAATTATTCAAAATCCCAGTACGACAAGCCCAGGTTTCTGCTCCAGTTCGGCTGGTATATTTTACAGATCGTTTATTGCTCAGGTGCAGCAAACCGGAAATAAAAGATTTTAAGTCAGATTCCCATCCACTGGCTCTCACTGGGGTACGGGTCCCACACACACTGACTCTCACTGGGGTACGGGTTCCAGACACACTGACTCTCACTGGGATACAGGTCCCACACACACTGACTCTCACTGGGGTACGGGTCCCACACACACTGACTCTCACTGGGGTATGGTCCCAAACACACTGACTCTCACTGGGGTACGGGTCCCACACACACTGACTCTCACTGGGGTACGGGTCCCACACACACTGACTCTCATTGGGGTACGGGTCCCACACACACTGACTCTCACTGGGGTACGGGTCCCACACACACTGACTCTCATTGGGGTACGGGTCCCACACACACTGACTCTCACTGGAGTACGGGTCCCACACACACTGACTCTCACTGGGTTACAGGTCCCACACACACTGACTCTCACTGGGGTACGGGTTACACACACACTGACTCTCACTGGGGTCCAGTTCCACACACACTGACTCTCACTGGGGTACGGGTCCCACACACTGACTCTCACTGGGGTACAGGACCCACATACACAGACTCTCACTGGGGTACGGGTCCCACACACACTGACTCTCACTGGGGTACAGGGCCCACACACACTGACTCTCACTGGGAGACGGGTCCCACACACACTGACTCTCACTGGGGTACGGGTCCCACACACACTGACTCTCACTGGGGTACAGGGCCCACACACACTGACTCTCACTGGGAGACGGGTCCCACACACACTGACTCTCACTGGGGTACGGGTCCCACACACACTGACTCTCACTGGGGTACGGGTCCCACACACTGACTCTCACTGGGGTACGGGTTCCACGCACACTGACTCTCACTGGGGTACGGGTCCCACACACTGACTCTCACTGGGGTACGGGTCCCACACACACTGACTCTCACTGGGGTACGGGTTCCACACACACTGACTCTCACTGAGGTACGGGTTACACACACACTGACTCTCACTGGGTTACAGGTCCCACACACACTGACTCTCACTGGGGTACTGGTCCCACGCTCACTGATTCTCACTGGGGTACGGGTCCCACACACACTGACTCTCACTGGGGTACGGGTTCCACACATACTGACTCTCACTGGGAGACGGGTTCCACACACACTGACTCTCACTGGGGTACGGGTCCCACACACACTGACTCTCAGTGGGAGACGGGTTCCACACACACTGACTCTCACTGGGGTACGGGTTCCACACACACTGACTCTCGCTGGGGTACGGGTCACACACACACTGACTCTCACTGGGGTACGGGTCCCACACACACTGACTCTCACTGGGGTACGGGTCCCACACACACTGACTCTCACTGGGGTACGGGTCCCACACACACTGACTCTCACTGGGGTACGGGTCCCACACACACTGACTCTCACTGGGGTACGGGTTAACTGTCCCACCCTCGAATCCACACCCACAGTTTCTCTATCGGTCCTATGACTATCAGGAGCAGCTGACTTTCTCATCCAGCCACTTACAGGTGCTGAGGCGAATTAGTAGGTTGCTGGCACCTCACGGGCCAGGCAATGCAACATGGCGGAGAGGTGTGCGGTCAGCTTTCCTTCAGAGGGGCCCTGTTGGACCCGAGGATAGGCTCTGAGCAGGAATCAAACCTTGGGAGGAGAAGCAAAGAGATCACCCTGTGCACTGACTCCCTCCTCTCTCCCATTTCAGTCCTGATCACAGCACGTTGGGCCTGAACTGCGCAAACATTCTCCATCAATCACAGCGTCATTTTAATCCTATCTCTGTCAGAATGGGAGTGCTTTTATCCGCTAGCGCACTGCGAACTCCGCAGGGATCTGACACTCAAATTGGAAGCAGTCGTTTCCATAGCAACACCGAGCACAGGGCCCAAAAGGCTCCACCACTACCAGTTTCTTAAAAGGTAAATTTCCTGACGTGTTTGTGACTGTGTCCCTGCAGCCTGTACTCGATCTCGGCCTGTGCCCCACACCCAACCTCTCGGATGGCTGACATTCTGCCACACGTCCCTGCGAGTACAGTTGCCAACTCTGGTAGGCCCCGATTCCTGGAGGTTTCACCAATGCCCCAGCCCACACTCCTCCCATCAGTTGCCCAACATGCCCATCCTCGCAATGTCCTACCTGCTGATTCTTGGGTGACCGTTGAACAGCCTTTGTCCCAGTTCCAATATTTATAGAACTTACAACAACAAAAAGCCCACGTTGCTCAAACTCTCGATGACCTTTCTCTTGGCGCTGGCCTCAAGAGATTAATCCCCAATTCCGGGAGAGTTGACTGTCTGTGATGAAAGGTTACTGTAACACTGTACCCTTGTCATCATGTAAGTTGATGTCCCCTTTAAGACCGGGCTTGGAACCCTGGGGGACTCCGCCTCTGGCTCCGCCCATCTGGGAGCCATATATAAGGGACCGCCTTGTGGGCAGAGCAGCAGTTAGCACACGTCTAGGCACCAGGCTAGTTCTTAGCTTATTAAAGCCTTCTTTACCGTTTACACTCTAAGCGTCGTTATTGAGGGTATCACACTATCCTCCGACTGCAGATCCATGGTGTTCCAATCCTTTCGGTGTGATGCGACCCTCTCTGGATGGGCCCGGCTCCCTGGGAGAGCACCAAGTGCATACTCCATCGGACACTCCCTGCTTCTTTTTGGATTGTTACTCTTTCCTGGGATGTGTGTGTCGCTAGCAAGGTCGGCATTTGTTGCCCAGACCGAAATACCCTTCAATGCTTGGGCCCTTCCAGAGGAGAGTTAAGAGTTAACCGCATTGCTGTGGGGTCTGGAGTCACATGGAGGCCAGACCTGGTAAGGACAGAAGATTTCCTTCCCTGAAGGGCATTAGTCAACCAGATGGTTTCTACAACAATCGGTGACAGTTACATGGTCTCCATTACTGAGACCACCTTTACATTCCAGATTTTAATCCCCCCCCCCCCCCCCACCCCCCCCCCCGCCACTGTCAGAGGGTCAGTACTGAGGGAGTGCTGCACTGTCAGAGAGTCTGTACTGAGGGGAGTGCTGCACTGTCAGAGGGTCAGTACTGAGGGAGTGCTGCACTGTCAGAGGGTCAGTACTGAGGGAGTGCCGCACTGTCAGAGGGTCAGTACTGAGGGAGTGCGGCGCTGTCAGAGGGTCAGTACTGAGGGAGTGCTGCACTGTCAGAGGGGTCAGTACTGAGGGAGTGCTGCACTGTCAGAGGGTCAGTACTGAGGGAGGGCCGCACTGTCAGAGGGTCAGTACTGAGGGAGTGCCGCACTGTCAGAGGGTCAGTACTGAGGGAGTGCTGCAGGGTCAGAGGGTCAGTACTGAGGGAGTGCTGCAGGGTCAGAGGGTCAGTACTGAGGGAGTGCCGCACTGTCAGAGGGTTAGTACTGAGGGAGTGCGGCGCTGTCAGAGGGTCAGTACTGAGGGAGTGTTGCACTGTCAGAGGGTCAGTACTGAGGGAGTGCTGCACTGTCAGACGGTCAGTACTGAGGGAATGCTGCACTGTCAGAGGGTCAGTACTGAGGGAGTGCTGCACTGTCAGAGGGTCAGTACTGAGGGAGTGCCGCACTGTCAGAGGGTCAGTACTGAGGGAGTGCCGCACTATCAGAGGATCAGTACTGAGGGACTGCTATACCTTCAGAGGGTCAGTATTGAGGGAGTGCCGCACTGTCAGAGGGTCGGTACTGAGGGAGTGCTGCACTGTCAGAGGGACAGTACTGAGGGAGTGCTGCACAGTCAGGGGGTCAGTACTGAGGGAGTGCTGCACTGTCAGAGGGTCAGTACTGAGGGAGTAGAACATAGAACATTACAGCGCAGTACAGGCCCTTCGGCCCTCGATGTTGCGCCGACCTGTGAAACCACTCTAAAGCCCATCTACACTATTCCCTTATCATCCATATGTCTATCCAATGACCATTTGAATGCCCTTAGTGTTGGCGAGTCCACTACTGTTGCAGGCAGGGCATTCCAAGCCCTTACTACTCTCGGAGTAAAGAACCTACCTCTGACATCTGTCCTATATCTATCTCCCCTCAATTTAAAGCTATGTCCCCTCGTGCTAGACATCACCATCCGAGGAAAAAGGCTCTCACTGTCCACCCTATCCAATCCTCTGATCATCTTGTATGCCTCAATTAAGTCACCTCTTAACCTTCTTCTCTTTAACGAAAACAGCCTCAAGTCCCTCAGCCTTTCCTCATAAGATCGTCCCTCCATACCAGGCAACATTCTGGTAAGTCTCCTCTGCACCCTTTCCAATGCTTCCACATCCTTCCTATAATGCAGTGACCAGAATTGCACGCAATACTCCAAATGCGGCCGCACCAGAGTTTTGTACAGCTGCAACATAACCTCATGGCTCCGAAACCCAATCCCTCTACCAATAAAAGCTAACATACCGTACGCCTTCTTAACAACCCTCTCAACCTGGGTGGCAACTTTCAGGGATCTATGTACATGGACACCGAGATCTCTCTGCTCATCCACACTGCCAAGAATCTCACCATTAGCCCAGTACTCTGTCTTCCTGTTATTCCTTCCAAAATGAATCACCTCACACTTTTCTGCATTAAACTCCATTTGCCACCTCTCAGCCCAGTGCTGCAGCTTATCTATGTCCCTCTGTAACTTGTAACATCCTTCCGCACTGTCCACAACTCCACCGACTTTAGTGTCATCTGCAAATTTACTCACCCATCCTTCTACGCCCTCCTCCAGGTCATTTATAAAAATGACAAACAGCAATGGCCCGAAAACAGATCCTTGTGGTACACCACTAGTAACTGGACTCCAGTCTGAACATTTCCCATCAACCACCACCCTTTGTCTTCTTCCAGCTAGCCAATTCCTGATCCAAACTGCTAAATCACCCTGAGTCCCATGCCTCCGTATTTTCTGCAGTAGCCTACCATGGGGAACCTTATCAAACGCTTTACTGAAATCCATATACACCACATCAACTGCTTTACCCTCATCCACCTGTTTGGTCACCTTCTCAAAGAACTCAATAAGGTTTGTGAGGCATGATCCACCCTTCACAAAACTGTGTTGACTATCTCTAATCAAATTATTCCTTTCCCGATGATTATACATCCTATCTCTTATAAACCTTTCCACGATTTTGCCCACAACAGAAGTAAGGCTCACTGGTCTATAGTTACTGGGGTTGTCTCTACTCCCCTTCTTGAACAAGGGGACAACATTTGCTATCCTCCAGTCTTCTGGCACTATTCCTGTTGACAAAGATGACTTAAAGATCAAAACCAAAGGCTCAGCAATCTCCTCCCTAGCTTCCCAGAGAATCCTAGGATAAATCCCATCCGGCCCAGGGGACTTATCTATTTTCACACTTTCCAGAATTGCTAACACCTCCTCCTTATGAACCTCAAGCCCTTCTAGTCTAGCAGCCTGAATCTCAGTATTCTCCTCGACAACATTGTCTTTTTCCTGTGTGAATATTGACAAAAAATATTCATTTAGCACCTCTCCTATCTCCTCGGACTCCAAGCACAACTTCCCACTACTGTCCTTGACTGGCCCTCGCATAGAAGTTCGGGATGCTGTACCCAGCCCGTCTGTGGGTCACACATGAGGAACGGGACTTCTACTTGGAAACACCAGACGAAGTATGGACCTTTATTAAAGAAATGATGCTGGAGGTGAAGTAAAAGACACTTAAGCCTTGGAGAAGTACTGTGGCAGCGATTTGTGGTGCTGGATTGTATAAATTTAAGTAGCTCATTGTGAAATAATGGGCTGTGTGGATGGTTAACGGTTGATCTGTCTTGCAGGGACCTTGTGGGGGGGATGGGCTTTGAATTTAGTTCTACTTTTTTGGGTGACTATTTTTTCTAAAGTGACTATTTCTTCACTGGTTTTTTTTCTGTTGCTTGTTTACTGGGGAATGTGATGCTTTAAAAATGTTTATTCATGTGGGGGGGGGAGAGAGGAGAGTGCAATAGGGAGGACAGATTGCTTGGTGCCAGGGGCGGGAGCTATCAAGTCAGCATTGGTCAGCTGATTCTCGGAAGCGCAGTGGGGGGTGGACAGGTGTTAAGCTGGAGCTTGACTTGGGGGATTGGGCTTTTAGTGTTGTTGCTGGGGGGGTGGGGGGGGGGGTTGGTGGGGGGAGCTGCTTTGCTGATCAGGGGAGGAACTGTTACGAGGGACAAATGGAGAGTTCGGGAACGCCGACAGCCCGAGTAGGGACTCGAGGAAGCGGGGGGGCGCGAGCTCGAGGTGGCCTAAAAAGGGTGATGGCTAATCGGCAGGGGGGGAGTGGGGGGGGGGGGGGTTGAAGCCCCCCGTCCAGGCTGATCACATTGAACGTGAGAGGACTGAATGGGCCGGTCAAGAGGGCTTGCGTGTTTGCGCATTTGAGGGAACTGAAGGCGGACGTGGCAATGCTACAAGTGACACACCTAAAGGTTACAGACCAAGTCGAGATTGAGGAAGGGGTGGGTTAGCCAAGTGTTCCACTCAGGGCTGGACTCAAAGACCAGGGGGGTAGCGATCTTGATCAGCAAACGAGTGGCATTCGAGGCAGGGAGAATCGTGTCAGACACGGGGGGGTAGGTACATAATGGTGAGTGGGAAGCTGGAGGGGGAGCGGGTGGTACTCGTGAACATATATGCTCCGAATTGGGACGACGTGGAATTTATGAGGCGGGTGTTAGGTAAGATTCCAGACGTAGAGTCACATAACCTGATCATGGGAGGGGACTTCAACACAGTCATTGATCCGGAATTGGACCGGACACAATCCAGGACAGAGAGGAGGCCGGCTGCGGCAAAGGAATTGAAGGTTTTTATGGAACAGATGGGGGGAGTAGACCCATGGAGGTTTGCACGGCCGAGGACGAAGGAGTTTTCCTTTTTTCCACATGTCCACTAAGGTATACTCTCGCATTGACTTTTTTGTTCTGAGCAGGGCGCTAATACCGAAGGTGGTGGATACTGAGTACTCGGCAATTGCAGTGTCGGATCATGCCCCGCATTGGGTGGATCTACGGGTTAGTGGTGGAGGAGGGCAATGCCCGCTGTGGAGACTGGATGTGGGGTTGCTAGCGGATGAAGCGATCTGTGGGCGGGGTAACAAGTCCATCCAGAACTACCTGGAGACAAATGAGACGGGGGGAGGTCTCTGCAGCGACGGTCTGGGAAGCTTTGAAGACAGTAGTCAGGTGGACGAGCTGAGACGGACAGGTTAGTGGAGGAGATACTCAGGTGGACAGGAGATACTCGGAGGCCCCGGACGCGGGGCTACTGAGGGAGCGGCGGAGGTTACAGGCGGAGTTTGGGCTGTTGACCACAGGGAAAGCAGTGGAACAGTTGAGGAAGGCAAGGGGAGCGATCTAGGAGTACGGGGAAAAGGCAAGCAGAATGTTGGCGCACCAGCTCAGGAAAAGAGAGATGGCCAGGGAGATAGGTAAAGTAAAGAATAGAGACGGTAATACTGTCCTGGACCCAGCGGGGTGAACGAGGTGTTTATGGACTTTTATAGTAAATCATATGAGTCGGAACCCCGGCCGGGTGGTGTAGCCATCTGGGATGGCCACTTCCAAAATACAAAATGGACGCTCACAGAGACTCTAGGGAAATGTGGACAATGCTAGACAACAAGCAGGCACAGAGCCTGAATGTATATTTGGGAAGCAGTTACCAGACGGAATCGAAACTCTGGGTCGATTAGCATATTGATGGCCCATCTCCGAGGAACAAAGGACTAACACTCAGGTAGTTGATACTGTCGCAGACATCCCAGCGCCAGTACCCCAACCGAAAGACACAAACAAAGCAAGGCCAACGGCCACCTGAGACACGCCCGGCCATCAGGGCACCCGCCCCTTTTATTGGTTAAGATCGATAACAATGATCGAGAAGCGACCCAATTAATTGGGACCAAGTTTAAGGCCCGCCTAAAAGCGCGCGAAGCCCCTCCAAGTATAAGAAGGAACCCCCACCAGAGATTCGCTCTCTTGGATTCGGCTCTCAAGCAGAGACCCCCATCCACCAGCATCACCAGAAGCAAGGAAGTTCAAGGTCAACGCTCGCTACCAGACGACGACCTGAGCTGTTCTCCTGTTATCTCTTCGAACCCAACAGCCTCAGATCCGAACGACGGCCATTGTTCCTCTGACTGAGTGGGCACCCGAAGTTAAGTATAGGCGTTAGCGTTAGAGATAGTTTAGTTTTTGTACTGTTGTGCATGAGTAGATCTCACTGTGTGTAAATAAATAGTATTGACTTTGAACTAACTAACTGGTGTATTGGCTCTTTGATCGGCATTCGGGTTGAACCTTGTGGCGGTATCGAGAGATACCCGGCGACTCTGAAAGTATACTCAGAATTAGGATTAAGAAAGGCGGCCATATTGACTGCCATATTTATAACCAAATAAACAGAGCAACAGTGAAGGGGATGAGGCAATTTCTGGATCAGTTGAGGTTCCCGAGGGTGGAGGAGGACCTGGTGGAAGGGGTGGGAGCCCCAATTGAGATTGAGGAAATAATCAAGGGGCTGGAGGGCATGCAGGTCGGGCAAGGCCCCGGGGCCTGACGGCTACCCGGTGGAATTCAGAGTTATTGAGCCCACTGCTGGTGAGGACGTTTAACAAAGCAAGAGAGAAGGGAGTCCTCCCCCAACAATGTTGCAGCCTCGATTTCATTGATCCTGAAATGGGAGAAGGATCCGGAGCAATGCGGGTCATACAGGCCGATTTCCCTACTGAATGTGGACGCCAAACTGCTGGCTAAGATACTGGCCACAAGGATAGAGGCCTGTGTCCCGGGGTGATCTGGGAAGACCAGACGGGATTTGTTAAGGGCAGGCAACTCAAGGCCAATGTTCGAAGGCTTCTAAGTGTTATTATGATGCCTTCAGAAGGAGAGGAGGCGGTGGTGGCGATGGATGCGGAGAAGGCTTTTGAGGTGTGCGAGGTGCGAGGGAAGCCCAGCAAATGATGTCCACATGTTTTGGGCATGCCCGAAGCTCAGAGGGTTTTGGCAGGGTTTCGCTAAGGCAATGTCCACGGTACTAAAAACACGGGTGGTGCCGAGTCCGGAGGTGCCGATCTTTGGAGTGTCGGAAGAGCCGGGAGTTCAGGGGGCGAATAGGCTGACGTCTTGGCCTTTGCCTCCCTGGTCGCCCGGAGACGGATCTTGTTAATGTGGAGGGACTCGAAGTCCCCAAGTGTAGAGACCTGGGTTAGTGACATGGCTGGGTTTCTCAGTCTTGGGAAAATGAAGTTTGCCTTAAGGGGGTCAATGTTAGGGTTCTCCCGGAGGTGGCAGCCGTTCATCGACTTTCTCGGGGAAAATTAAAATGTCAGCAGATGCTGCAGTATTCCGGGGGGTGGGGGGGTGGGGTTGTTGTTGTATGGTAGAGGTGTGTGAAGATTGGCTGGGGGGGGAGGGGAAATGTTTATTTTACCATCATTGTTTATGTTACTGTTATAAAAAATTTCAAATACCTCAATAAAATATTATTTAAAAAAATAAAATGGGTCGGGTGGATAGGAAGCAAGCTTAGCCCTTTGTGGAGCAGTAAATGACCAGGTGGCAGAGATTTAAGGTAAAGGGCAGGAAGGAGATTAAGAGAGAATTTTATCCGGAGGGTGGTCGGAGTCTGGGACCCGCTGCCGGAATGGGTGCAGGCAGGAACCTCGCCACATTTAAGGAGTATTTCGCTGAGCATTGTAAACACCAGAGCGGACACGGGGACGGAGCATGTGCTGAGAAGAGATAGGAACAGAATTGTACACCAGGGGTATTGTCAGTATTGTCACTGGACTAGTAATGCAGAGACCCAGGGTGATGCTCCGGGGACCTGGGTACGACCCAGGGTGATGCTCCGGGGGGCCTGGGTTAGACCCAGGGTGATGCTCCGGGGGGCCTGGGTTAGACCCAGGGTGATGCTCCGGGGGGCCTGGGTTAGACCCAGGGTGATGCTCTGGGGACCTAGGTTAGACCCAGGGTGATGCTCCGGGGACCTGGGTTAGACCCAGGGTGGTGCTCCGGGAACCTGGGTTAGACCCAGGGTGGTGCTCCGGGAACCTGGGTTAGACCCAGGGTGATGTGCCGGGTGCCTGGGTACGACCCAGGGTGATGCTCCGGGGACCTAGGTTAGACCCAGGGTGATGCGCCGGGGGCCTGAGTTAGACCCAGGGTGATGCGCCGGGGGCCTGAGTTAGACCCAGGGTTGAATGCTCCGGGGGGCCTGGGTTAGACCCAGGGTGATGCTCCGGGGGGCCTGGGTTAGACCCAGGGGTGATGCTCCGGGGGGCCTGGGTTAGACCCAGGGTAATGACCCAGGACCTGGGTTAGACCCAGGGTGATGCTCCGGGGTCCTGGGTTAGACCCAGGGTGACGCTCCGGGAACCTGGGTTAGACCCAGGGTGATGCTCCGGGGGCCTGGGTTAGACCCAGGGTGATGCTCCGGGAGGGCCTGGGTTAGACCCAGGGTGATGCTCCGGGGGGCCTGGGTTAGACCCAGGGTGATGCCTCCGGGGGGCCTGGGTTAGACCCAGGGTGATGCTCCGGGGGGCCTGGGTTAGACCAGGGTGATTGCTCCGGGGGGCCTGGGTTAGACCCAGGGTGATGCTCCGGGGGGCCCTGGGTTAGACCCAGGGTGATGCTCCGGGGACCTGGGTTAGACCCAGGGTGGTGCTCCGGGGAACCTGGGTTAGACCCAGGGTGACGCTCCGGGGGACGACCCAGGGTAATGACCCAGGACCTGGGTTAGACCCAGGGTGATGCGCCGGGGGGGCCTGGGTTAGACCCAGGGTGATGCTCCGGGGGGCCTGGGTTAGACCCCAGGGTGATTGCTCCGGGGACCTGGGTTAGACCCAGGGTGATGCTCCGGGGGGCCTGGGTTAGACCCAGGGTGACGCTCCGGGGACCTGGGTTAGACCCAGGGTGGTGCTCCGGGAACCTGGGTTAGACCCAGGGTGGTGCTCCGGGGAACCTGGGTTAGACCCAGGGTGATGCTCCGGGAACCTGGGTTAGACCCAGGGTGATGTGCCGGGTGCCTGGGTACGACCCAGGGTGATGCTCCGGGGACCTAGGTTAGACCCAGGGCGTGGTGCTCCGGGGGGCCTGGGTTAGACCCAGGGTTGACGCTCCGGGACCTGGGTTAGACCCAGGGTGATGCTCCGGGGGCCTGGGTTAGACCCAGGGTGACGCTCCGGGACGACCCAGGGTAATGACCCAGGACCTGGGTTAGACCAGGGTGATGCGCCGGGGGCCTGAGTTAAGAACCCCAGGGTGATGCTCCGGGGGCCTGAGTATAGACCCAGGGTGATGTGCCGGGTGCCTGGGTACGACCCAGGGTAATGCTCCGGGGGGCCTGGGTACGACCCAGGGTGATGCTCCGGGGGGCCTGAGTTAGACCCAGGGTGATGCGCCGGGGGGCCTGAGTTAGACCCAGGGTGACGCTCCGGGGGCCTCGGTTCGAATCCCACGCGGAACATGGTGAAACTTGAATTCAATGAAAAATCTGGAATTAAAAGTCCAATGATGACCAGGAAAACATTGTCGATTGTCGCAAAAACACATCTGGCTCACTTTAGGAAGGAGATAGACAGATTTTTAATCAGTAACGTGTTGAAGGGCTTGCAGAGAACGGACAGGAGGGTGGAACTGAGGCCAAGATGAGGTCAGCCATGAACGTATTGAATGGCGGAGTGGGCTCGAGGAGGGCCGAATGGCCCATTCGTGCTCCTTGATCTTACATTCTAGTGTCCCGTAGGGAAGGAAATCTGCCGTCCTTACCCCTGGTCTGGCCTATATGTGACTCCAGACCCACCACAAGGAGGTTGACTGTGAACTGCCGCCCTCTGAAACGGCCCTCTCAGTAGAAGGGTGGCATGGGCGAACAAGTGTTTGCCCAGCCAGCGAGTGACAACCATCCTCCCCATTTAAACACAGCAGCCCCACCATCGTCCCTGGCGGCAGACCCGGCCTGTACGACACACCGAATGATATTCGAGACTGTCCCCAGGGACAAACACAGAGGCAGCCCTCTCCTACACCTGCAGAAATGCTGCTTTGCAAACCGCGCAAGTTAAACATTTCTGTTCAATGTTGTGTAAATGATCAGTGATTAGTAACAGCCCATTCTCCACAGCTCTGGCTCAAGATAAACAGTTCCAGCGGATGCTTTTCATGCTGCATTGGCGATATTGACACGTTTAACAGCCGGGGTGTGTGGGTTTGAGTCATTGAGCCTCTGCCATTCAGGCTGGCAAGCTGTAATGTTGATTAATCGGTAGCAGTGACTCAAGGCAGGCTGGTAATTTGCGATACTTTCACCTTGTAAAGCAAGGCTCATGACTACACTAATTCTAACGAGATGTCCAAGAAGACTTTATTTGATGGAGTTATTGCCAATGGGGAGCAAATACAAACCAGTGTTCTACAAGCGGGAGATAATGGCTTCGACATCAATGCAACCGCGCGCCCACAGATTGCGCCGCCAATCACTGCGAGAGATTTGACATTATGGACACATTAGCTTAATTTAAATGAATTTGCTGCGGCTCCTGAGAAATTGCAGAAAACTCTACACAATCTTCAGGTTAGCGGGGGTGGAGGTGAGGTTGCGGGGGTGGGCTTGTGGGGGGGATTATGGGGGGGATTGTGGGGGGGGGGTGGTGGGGGTGCGGTTGTGGGGGGGGTTGTGGGGGATGGGGTGCAGTTGCGGGGTGGAGGTGGTGGTTGTGGGGGTGGAGTTGTGGGGGGGGGTTGTGGGGGGTGGAGTTGTGTGGTGGGGTTGTGGGGGTGGGGTTGTGGGGGTGGGTTTGCGGGGGTGGGGTTTTGGGGGGGTTGTGTGGGTGGGATTGAGGGGGGGTTGTGGGGGTGGGGTTGTGGCGGGGTTGTGGGCGTGGGGTTGTGGGGGTGGGATTGAGGGAGGGTTGCAGGGGTGGGGTTGCGGGGGTGGGGTTGTGGGGGGGGTTTGTGGGGGCGTGTTGTGGGGGGTGGGGTTGTGGGGGTGGGGTTGCGGGGGGGTTGTGGGGGGGGTTGTTGAGGGGGTTGCGGGAGGGGGGTTGTTGGGGGGGGTTGCGGGAGGAGGGTTGTGGGGGGGGGTTGTGTGGGGGGGTTGTGGGGGTGGGGTTGTGGGGGGGGTTGCGCGGGGTGGGATTGTGGGGGGGTTGTTGGGGGGCGTTGCGGGAGGGGGGGTTGTGGGGGGGGTTGTGGGGGAGTTTGTGGGGGGGGGATTGTGGGGGTGGGGTTGTTGGGATGGGGTTGTGGGGGTGGGGTTGCGGGGGGGGTGGTGTGGGGGGGATTGTTGGGGGGGTTGCGGGAGGGGGGGTTGCGGGGGGTTGTGGGGGGGTTGTGGGGGTGGGGTTGTGGGTGGGGTTGTGGGGTGGGTTGCGGGAGGGGGTTGTGGGGGGGGGTTGTGGGGTTGTGGGGGGGGGTTGTGGGGGTGGGGTTGTGGGGTGGGGTTGTGGGGGTGGGGTTGCGAGGGTGGGGTTGTGGGGGTGGGGTTGTGGGGGTGGGGTTGCGGGGGTGGGGTTGTGGGGGGGGTTGTTGGGGGGTTGCGGGAGGGGGGTTGTGGGGGGTGGGGTTGTGGGGGGGGGGTTGTGGGGGTGGGGTTGTGGGGTTGCGGGGTGGGTTGTGGGAGGGGGGATCCATTGTCCCGATGGATCTGTGTCAAAGAACAAAGAACAAAGAAATGTACAGCACAGGAACAGGCCCTTCGGCCCTCCAAGCCCGTGCCGACCATACTGCCCGACTAAACTACAATCTTCTACACTTCCTGGGTCCGTATCCTTCTATTCCCATCCTATTCATATATTTGTCAAGATGCCCCTTAAATGTCCCTATCGTCCCTGCTTCCACTACCTCCTCCGGTAGTGAGTTCCAGGCACCCACTACCCCTCTGCGTAAAAAACTTGCCTCGTACATCTACTCTAAACCTTGCCCCTCTCACCTTAAACCTATGCCCCCTAGTAATTGACCCCTCTACCCTGGGGAAAAGCCTCTGACTATCCACTCTGTCTATGCCCCTCATAATTTTGTATACCTCTATCAGGTCGCGCCCCTCAACCTCCTTCGTTCCAGTGAGAACAAACCGAGTTTATTCAATCGCTCCTCATAGCTTATGCCCTCCATACCAGGCAACATTCTGGTAAATCTCTTCTGCACCCTCTCTAAAGCCTCCACATCCTTCTGGTAGTGTGGCGACCAGAATTGAACACTATACTCCAAGTGTGGCCTAACTAAGGTTCTATACAGCAACTAAGGTTCTATACAGCGTCCTGTAGCGTATCCGAGCTGACAATTACTGCAGCAACATTCTGTGAGGCCGTGCCTGGCACAAGGACATCAATAATCCTGGGCTGCGTCACACCATTCCCGAGACAGGGGGATGGGAGTGAGGAGGGAGGAGGGAGGGGGATGGGACGGAGGAGGGAGGGGGATGGAGAGCGAGGGGGATGGGAGGGAGGGGGATGGGAGGAGGGAGGGAGTAGGGAGGGGGATGGGAGGAGGGAGGGAGGGAGGGGGATGGGAGGGAGGAGGGAGGGAGGAGGGACAGATGTGTGGAGCTGCTGCACCGTTAATGTTCCCGAGTCTTCACTGTGACAGCGGAGGGTATTGATTCTGGGTAAACATCCTTTTTAATAAAACACACAGAGGTGTTTGGCACCTGGGGACGTAACACAATTCCTGACAAATGTATTTCTTTCTTAAAATGTATTTACTGTGAAAAGGGGCTTTCACAGTAACTTCATTGACGATACTTGTGACAATAAGCGGTTATTTCTCTCCGGTCTGACGTCGGGCAACATCGCAAAAGGACACGAGTGAGCTGCACAAGTTCAATTATAGTGAGCAGTGCACTGACTCACACACTTACACACAGTGACACACTCGCACACAAACAACCCCCCCCCCCACACACACACATATTCACACTCACTGACGCACACAGCATCCCCACCCCCTATCACCCACACACCCCCCTCCACACACACACCCACTCACACACCCACACACACCACACCACGACTCCCACGCACTCACCCACACTCACCGGCACCCACACCCCCCACACAGCACCCACACACACAAGCCCACACACACACCTACACACACACCCATAACACACACTCACACACCCACACCCACTCACACACCCACACCCACACACACACCCACGCACTCACCCACACACTCACCGGCACCCCACACACCCCCACACACACAAGCCCACACACACACCTACACACACACCCATACACACACTCACACACCCACACACCCACACACGCACACATCCACACACTCACCCACACATTCTCCCACACATTCACCGACACACACTCCCCGGCACCCACACCCACACACTCACCCACACACACACTCACACACACACACCCATACACCCCCACCCCCCACTCACACACCCACACACACACCCCCACCCCCCCCACACACACACACCCATACACACACTCACATATCCACACACACACACACACATCCACACACACACACACACACCCACACACTCACTCCACACTCTCACTCCCTCACACACACACACTCGGCCACACACCCACACACTCACCACAAACAACCCCCACACACCCCCACACACTCACTGACACCCACACACTCACCCACACACACATTCACACACTCACACACACCCCCACTCACCCACACCCCCACACTCTCACTCCCCCACACACACACACACTCGGCCACACAGTCACCCACACACACCCACACACTCACTGACACACACACCCACAGCCATACACACACGCCCACACACACACACACACACTCCCACTCACCCACCCTATACACACTCACCGACACACTCACCCCCACACTCACACACCCACACACAATCCCCCAAACACACACACTCACCCCCCCCCACACACCACACACACTCACCCCCCCCCCCACCACACACACACACACATCGACACACACAGACTGATACACACAGACACAGACTTGCACACACCCACACACACCATCAACAGGGCACATGTTACCATCGGGGGGGGGGGGGGGGGGGGGCGGGGTGGCTTTGAAGGTGGGTTGAAGAGAATGTGGATCTATCGCCTCATTACCAGCTGCAGGTGAACTGAGAGACCCTGGGCCAGAGAGGCAGTTATAACTGGACGATCGACTATTAGTGTGCATCGGGCTGCTCCCAACTTTACGAGAAGGATATTGTGAGAACCCTCACGAGGACCGCGGGGGGAAATCGCTGATTGACCTCCCGCGGGTTTCTGTAGAATACGAGATCCTGCGGTTAGCGGGGTGAGGCCCATTCAGCTGGGGCCCATTAGCGGGATTTTTAAGATTCACTCCCAGACTTGGATCGCTGTTCTCGATAGTCTGGGCCGGGACGACTGTTTAGCGTTTTTAAAAATTCATTTCCGGGATGTGGGCGTCGCTGGTTAGGCCGAGTATTTATTGCCCACCTCTAGTTGCCCTTCAGAAGGTGGGGGTGAGCTGCCTTCTCGAACCGCTGCAAGTCTTTGAAGTGTAGGTACACCCAGTGTGCTGTTAGGGAGGGAGTTCCAGGATGTTGCCCCAGCGACAGTGAAGGAACGACGATATTATTTCCAAGTCTGGATGGTGAGTGAGTTGGAGGGGAACCTCCAGGTGGTGGGGTTCCCAGGTATCTGCTGCTCTTGTCCATCTAGATGGTTGTGGTCGGGGGTTTGTAAAGTGTCTGAGGAACCTTGGTGAGTTCCTGCAGCGCATCTTGTAGATGGTACACACGGCTGGCACTGTGTGTCGGTGGGGGAGGGAGTGAATGTTTGTGGAAGGGGTACCAATCAAGCGGGGCTGCTTTGTCCTGGATGGTGACGAGCTTCTTTAATGTTGTTGGAGCTGCGCTCATCCAGGCAAGTGGAGAGTATTCCCTCACACTCCTGACTTGTGCCTTGTAGATGGTGGACAGACTCCCTCGCAGCCCCTTTCACAGCCCGAGGCAGTGGCGACGGCCAATCCTAAACCCAGCTCAGGTACAGGATGGGAGGGTTAACGTTCAGCCTGGTTTCCTCAAGCAAGCTAACACAAAATAAACAATTCACCATGCCCCCTGAACTGAGCACATTGACTGCACAGATCTTTCCAGCTATTTCCTGTCTTCTCGCCTGTCATACTAATGAAGTTATTCTGCACTATAGTAGCCTCGAATAAGGCCATCAGGACATAATGTCATTATTTCCTGTCCAATATCAATATGTACTTTCCTCACACGGTGATTAAAACTGCTTTGTTATTGTAACAATAATCTGAGGAGGGACATTTCTCTCATCCACATTTAATTCAGCACCTTCACTAAACCTTTAACTCTGCAATTGACAAACCACAGCTCTTCAGCAGACTGTGTGTTCCCACCGGGAACCTTGGTGGAGAGGGTTTTTCATATTAGGTCATGGTTAATTTTCCAAAAATCCACAAATTAGCCTCTCGTTTTATAGAACAGTCGTCAGGTACAAAAAGATCCTGGGAGTGTTTGATGGGGATAGTGTAGAGGGAGCTTTACTCTGTATCTAACCCGTGCTGTACCTGTCCTGGGAGTGTTTGATGGGGACAGTGTAGAGGGAGCTTTACTCTGTATCTAACCCCGTGCTGTACCTGTCCTGGGAGTGTTTGATGGAGACAGTGTAGAGGAGCTTTACTCTGTATCTAACTCCGTGCTGTACCTGTCCTGGGAGTGTTTGATGGAGACAGTGTAGAGGGAGCTTTACTCTGTATCGAACCCCATGCTGTACCTGTCCTGGGAGTGTTTGATGGCGACAATGTAGAGGGAGCTTTACTCTGTATCTAACCCCGTGCAGTACCTGTCCTGGGAGCGTTTGATGGGGGACAGTGTAGAGGGAGCTTTACTCTGTATCTAACCCCGTGCTGTAGCTGTCCTGGGGGTGTTTGATGGGGACAGTGTAGAGGGAGCTTTACTCTGTATCTAACTCCGTGCTGTACCTGTCCTGGGAGTGTTTGATGGAGACAGTGTAGAGGGAGCTTTACTCTGTATCGAACCCCATGCTGTACCTGTCCTGGGAGTGTTTGATGGCGACAATGTAGAGGGAGCTTTACTCTGTATCTAACCCCGTGCAGTACCTGTCCTGGGAGTGTTTGATGGGGACAGTGTAGAGGGAGCTTTACTCTGTATCTAACCCCGTGCAGTACCTGTCCTGGGAGTGTTTGATGGGGACAGTGTAGAGGGAGCTTTACTCTGTATCTAACCCCGTGCTGTACCTGTCCTGGAGTGTTTTGATGGGGACAGTGTAGAGGGGAGCTTTACTCTGTATCTAACCCCGTGCTGTACCTGTCCTGGGAGTGTTTGATGGGGACAGTGTAGAGGGAGCTTTACTCTGTATCTAACCCCGTGCTGTACCTGTCCTGGGAGTGTTTGATGGGGACAGTGTAGAGGGAGCTTTACTCTGTATCTAACCCCGTGCTGTACCTGTCCTGGGAGTGTTTGATGGGGACGGTGTAGAGGGAGGTTTGTAGATTCTGCATAAACCACAACAGCGGCAACAAATCCTTAAAAAGTGTGTCCATTTTCAGCGCTCAGCATGATTGGAGATTCTTGAAATCCGAATTAGAGATACAACGTTGACAGGATGTGTGAGTTTAGTGTGTTGTGAGTAGCGAAGGTGACCCATGAATATGTGTGTCATTTAGAGAGTGTGAAGAGGTGCTGTGTCTAACATTTACCAAATCCCCCGGGAGCCTGCAACATTCCTTCATCACCGTCAGGTTTACATCCCCAAGGGGATGGTTCACTTGCCAGATGATTTCTCCGAGCTGCCACTTTCAGAGTGTTCCGAGTTAGCTGACCGCTGACGGGGTTGGAGGATGGGGGCTGGGGAGGCTCGTGGTGGTTTTGGGGGGGGGGGGGCGGCGGGGGGGGGGGGGGGGGCGGGGGGGGCCTCGTGTTGGTTTTGGGGGGGGAGGGCGGCGGGGGGGTGGGGGGGGTGGGGGGGGGGCCTCGTGTTGGTTTTTTGGGGGGGGGGCAGATAACACACGAGAATCCCCAGTCAGCCTGTCTGCAGCAGCCCTGGCCTTTCGAATGGCAGGAGGGTCTACACCAGGGGACTTTGATCATAACACAAGCACAGCATTTATCACACAAGGAAGTGAGATTGGAGACGGGACTGTTACCTCGTATATCACGATTCACCTGTTTCTTCCCCTCCGGAAGTTAAGAGAATTCTCTGTCCCGAAAAGACCTCCTGGGCACAATTGGAGCCTTAGATTGATGGGACTTTATTCGACAGGCATATGGAGCTGAGGCGGGTGAATGGTGGCAACAATACAGATCGAGCCATGATCTTAATGAGTGACAGAGCAAGCTCGAGGGGCTGAATGGCCTGCCCTGTCCCTGACCTTTTCCTGGAATACAACCCCTTGAGTGCTCAGTGCCTCCCCAGGGTGGCACAGTGCTCAGAGCTGCGGGTTCGATTCCCCGCTGGGTCGCTGTCTGTGCGGAGTCTTGCACGTCCTCCCCGTGTCTGCGTGGGTTTCCTCCGGGTGCTCCGGTTTCCTCCCACAGCCCAAGAGGTGCAGGTGAGGTGGATTGGCCATGATAAATTGCCCTTGGTGTCCAAAAAGGTTGGGAGGGGTTACTGGGATAGGGTGGGGGAGTGGGCATGGATAGGATGCTTTCATGCGGTGGGTGCAGACTCGATGGGTCCGAATGTCCTCTTTCTGCACTGTAGGGATCTATGGATAGCATGGATTTCCCTAAGCGGCTAATTGTTCGTGTGTGGAAGTCGGGACAGGCTTATTAAAAACCAAGGAACTCAGGTAAGAATCAGGGTTGAACCTATTGGACCCATTTCCCTCACTCGGGGAACTGACTTTTTAAAAAGTTCCTCTTTGGAATGTGGGCATCAGTGGCTACGCCAGGATTTACTTGCCCGGCCTGGATTTCCCGTGGGAAGGTGGTGGTGCGCTTGTTTACAGGGCGGACATGCGAGAGAAACAGGCCCTGGTCATGGCCTGACCGAGCCTGGCTGGTGTTAATGTTCCATTCCAACCTCCTTCCCGAGTCGCTGCACTTGGCGTGGACCATAAAACACTGGGGCAGGAGCAGGCCATTTGGCCCATCGAATGTGGTGTTAGAACAAAGAACAATACAGCACAGGAACAGGCCCTTCGGCCCTCCAAGCCTGCGCCGATCATGGTACCTGCCTAAACTAAAACCGTCTGTACTTACGGAGTCCGTATCCTTCCATTCCCACCCTATTCATATATTTGTCTGGTTGTCCCTTAAATGCCGCTACCCTACCTGCTCCCACCCCCTCCCCAGGCAGCGCGTTCAGATATTTGCCACCCTCTGTGTAAAAAAACTTGCCTCGCACATCTGGTCTAAACTTTTCCCCACGCACTTTAAACCTATGTCCCCTCGTACTTGACTCTCCTACCCTAGGAAAGAGCATCTGACTATCCACTCCGTCCATCCCACTCATAATCTTGTAGACCTCTATCAGGCCGCCCCTCAACCTCTGTCGTTCCAGTGAGAACAAACCGAGTTTATGCAACCGCTCCTCACAGCTAATGCCCTCCATACCAGGCAACATCCCAGTAAACCGCTTCTGCACCCTCTCCAAAGCATCCACACCCTTCTGGTAGTGTGGCGACCAGAATTGTGTACACAATATTCCAAAAGAGGGCTAACTAAGGTCCTGTACAGCTGCAGCATGACTTGCCAATAGATCCATAGATACACCAATAGATCAATACACCAATATATACATCAATAGATCCATAGATACATCCCAGTCTGAGCTGGGAGAGGTTTGTAAAATGTGATTTTCATTGCCGGGTCAAATTCTCATTTCCAAACAGGCGTGTGAATGGCGAAGGCCTCAGATTGCAGGAGTGGTGTGGGGAACGAGGGGGGAACGAGGGCGGGGGGGGGGGGGGAGAATTGTTTCCTCGAGGCACTAAGTACTGTTAGTGTACTTAGTGTACTGTTAGAGGCAGAGTTATTTCACAAAGTGAATATTTGATTGCCAAAGCTGTGAAAAGCATTAACCAATTGAAGCAGAATCTCTAGAAAGAGCCTCGGGAAAAGCTCGGCAGTCAGATGGGAAGCCCTGGGGTACACGACCAGTCCAAAGGGGGGGTCCGCTCACTGCTACGGACATGGGGGGTCCGCTCACTGCTGGCGGACGTGGGGGGGGGTCCGCTCACTGCTGGCGGACATGGGGGGGTCCTGCTCACTGCTGGCGGACATGGGGGGGTCCTGCTCACTGCTGGCGGAGATGGTGGGGGGGTCCGCTCACTGCTGGCGGACATGGGGGGGTCCTGCTCACTGCTGGCGGAGATGGGGGGGGGTCCGCTCACTGCTGGCGGAGATGGGGGGGGGGGGGGTCCGCTCACTGCTGGCGGACATGGGGGGGTCCGCTCACTGCTGGCGGACATGGGGGGGGTCCGCTCACTGCTGGCGGACATGGGGGGGGGAGTCCGCTCACTGCTGGCGGACATGGGGGGGTCCTGCTCACTGCTGGCGGAGATGGGGGGGGGTCCCGCTCACCTGCTGGCGGACATGGGGGGGTCCTGCTCACTGCTGGCGGAGATGGGGGGGGGGTCCCGCTCACTGCTGGCGGAGATGGGGGGGTCCGCTCACTCCTGGCGGAGATGGGGGGGGGTCTCGCTCACTGCTGGAAGAGATGGGGGGGTCCTGCTTCCTGCTGGCGGAGATGGGGGGTCCGCTCACTCCTGGCGGAGATGGCGGGGGGGGTCCCGCTCACTGCTGGCAGAGATAGGGGGGTCCTGCTTCCTGCTGGCGGAAATGGGGGGGTCCGCTCACTCCTGGCGGAGATGGGGGGTCCCGCTCACTGCTGGCGGAGATGGGGGGGTCCTGCTCACTGCTGGCGGACATGGGGGGGGTCCTGCTCACTGCTGGCGGACATGGGGGGTCCTGCTCACTGCTGGCGGACATGGGGGGGCTCCTGCTCACTGCTGGCGGTCATGGGGGGCTCCTGCTCACTGCTGGCGGAGATGGGGGGGGTCCCGCTCACTGCTGGCGGATATGGGGGGGGTCCGCTCACTGCTGGCGGACATGGGGGGGGTCCTGCTCACTGCTGGCGGACATGGGGGGGGCTCCTGCTCACTGATGGCGGAGATGGTGGGGGGGTCCCGCTCACTGCTGGCGGACATGGGGGGGCTCCTGCTCACTGATGGCAGAGATGGGGGGGGTCCCCACTCACTGCTGGCGTACATGGGGGGTCCGCTCACTGCTGGCGGATATGGGGGGGTCCTGCTCACTGCTGGCGGACATGGGGGGGGGAGTCCGCTCACTGCTGGCGGACATGGGGGGGCTCCTGCTCACTGATGGCGGAGATGGGGTGGGTCCGCTCACTGCTGGCGGACATGGGGGGGTGTCCGCTCACTGCTGGCGGACATGGGGGGGGGGAGTCCGTTCACTGCTGGCGGACATGGGGGGGGGGAGTCCGCTCACTGCTGGCGGAGATGGGGGCTGGTCCGCTCACTGCTGGCGGAGATGGAGGGGGGGTCCGCTCACTGCTGGCGGACATGGGGGGGTCCTGTTCACTGCTGGCGGAGATGGGGGGGGTCTGCTCACTGCTGGCGGAGATGGGGGTGGGTCCGCTCACTGCTGGCGGAGATGGGGGGGGGGTCCGCTCACTGCTGGCGGACATGGGGGGTCCTGCTCACTGCTGGCGGAGATGGGGGGGGCCCGCTCACTGCTGGCGGAGATGGGGGGGGTCCGCTCACTGCTGGCGGAGATGGGGGGGGGTCCTGCTCACTGCTGGCTCGGTGATGGGGGGGGGGTCCGCTCACTGCTGGCGGAGATGGGGGGGGGGGGTCCCGCTCACTGCTGGCGGACATGGGTGGGTCCTGCTCACTGCTGGCGGAGATGGGGGGGGTCCGCTCACTGCTGGCAGAGATGGGGGGGTGTCCGCTCACTGCTGCGCTCACTGCTGGCGGAGATGGGGGGGTCCGCTCACTGCTGGCGGTGATGGGGGGGGGGTCCGCTCACTGCTGGCGGTGATGGGGGGGGGTCCGCTCACTGCTGGCGGAGATGGGGGGGGGTCCGCTCACTGCTGGCGGACATGGGGGGGGTCCGCTCACTGCTGGCGGAGATGGGGGGGGTCCGCTCACTGCTGGCGGAGATGGGGGGGTCCGCTCACTGCTGGCGGAGATGGGGGGGGGTCGCTCACTGCTGGCGGAGCCACAGCAGATGCCAGGGGCATTGATCGTTTCCACCGTCAGGCCGCCCGCAGGATTCGGGATCCCCGGCAGCAGAGGCTCACCCACACAGAGCTGCCGGCCAATCAGAAGCCAGCGTTACATGATTACTAATTGGCCATGCAGCGACCACAGACCCCGGACCACCGTGGGTCCCCAGACCGGCAGCGAGGGGCTGGATGGGGATGGGTAAGGTGTGGGGGGGGGGGGGGAGAGCTGTCGGGGGGGGCGGGGGGAGTGTGTGTGGGGGGGGGGGCGCAGAGCTGTCGGGGGGCGGGGGGTGTGTGTGTGGGGGTGCGTGGGGGTGGTGTGGGGGGGGGGTGGGGGAGAGCTGTCGGGGGGGGGGTGGTGTGGGGGCGGAGAGCTGTCGGGGGTGGGGGGGGTGTGGGGGTGCGTGGGGTGGTGTGGGGGGGATGGGGGGGGGAGAGAGCTGTCGGGGGGGTGAGGTGTGGGGGTGCGGAGTGCTGTCGGGGGGGTGGCGAGGTGTGGGGGGGGGAGAGCTGTCGGGGGGGGTGGCGAGGTGTGGGGGTGCGGAGAGCTGTCTGGGGGGAGGGGCTGGGGGGGTGCGGTGGTGCAGAGCTGCCTGGGGGGGAGGGGCTGGGGGGGTGCGGTGGTGCAGAGCTGCCTGGGGGGAGGGGCTGTGGGGTGCGGTGGTGCAGAGCTGTCGGCGTGGGGTGGGGGTGGTTGCGTGGAGCAATTTGTGTTGGCTCTAGACAACAACAACTTGCATTTACATAGCACTTCCATACAGTTAGCTGTCACATGACAGTGAACAGGAACAGCTGTCAAACAACACTTGACACCAAATGGAATGTTCATCCATGGTTTGGTCACGAGGTCGGGTTGAAGAGCATCTTAAAGGAGGGAGGGAGGCGGAGAGGATTAGGGAGGACTTCCAGATCTCAGTGACCAGGCAGCTTTGTGATGGTGGAGTGATTAAAACCAGGAATGTTCATGAGGCCATTGGAGTGCAGAGGGCGGCGTGGCAGCACAGTGGTTAGCACTGTCACTTCACAGCTCCAGGGTGACTTAGGATACGGACAACAAAGTTTCAGGTGAACCCAATTTTAGGCTGGGCGGGAGGTGGGAGGTGAGGGTTCCAACGCCCTTCTGCTGAAGTGCAATAAATTGGAACTGACGTGGAAGCGATTCTGCCTCGAGCTCAGAGTTAACCTCTCCTGTGCTGAGGGCACAGAGAAATCAGAATTAAAATGCAACTTAGAGTCTCAGGTGTTTCAGCCTCCTGGTGTCTACACTTGCAGTGTCCCAGGGATCACACGCATTCCCACATCAGCCAGAAGCAAAAAACTTTCAGGACAACACCTGGGAAGCCTCCAGTGCGTAACTGCCTCCTCAGTCTTTGCTAACATAGTTCCCTTTTGGTTTATTTTGTTCTCCACTAAGAAAATATCTCACACCCATGTGGCCTGTGAGGACAGCAACTAAGTAATAGAGTGAGTGGGGCGAGGGGAAGAGGAGACAGGAGGCAAGCCTCATTATGTATCCTTGGCTGAGGGCCCAGACATTCATTAGAGTATTGAAACACCTGAGCACCAGAGAGTAGGGAGCGGAGGTCTCACTGGCGGGGGTGCAGAGGCCTCACCTGGCGGGGGTGCGGAGGCCTGAAGTCCAGGATCAGTTCAGTGACGGCAGGTCCACCTGACTCTGCAAAGTGAAAAAACTTTCCATTCTGCAGCAACATTTCTGATTTTGAGCTGAGCTGAAAGTAATCAACGGACAAAAGAATGGTGCGAACACCCACAGACGATTTAAACAATGAGTGCAGCTAAATTTCGGGTGCTTGAAAGATCTCTCCCTCAACTCATCCATCTGCGAAGCATTCCTCTCACAATGAGTAATGTTGCTGTGTTTGTCCTATTTCCATCGGCACACCTGCCCAAACAGTCTATAGTCAGTCCTGACAATCTTTCCAGGCCATTGACAAAGCTGCAAGCATTGTCCCTGCAGCATCATTGACAATTCCCAGAGGAGATGCAGCAGGAAGGAAGCTCCTTTTGTGAACCTATCCGGAGGAAATGCCCAGCAGGAAGCTGGACCCACAGGTTGTACACCCGCCTGAAGATGGAGGAGTTCAAACTCAAACAAAGCCTTTTCTGTCACATTTTCTTTCCTTAATTCTTAAGATTTTACTGGAATTAAATTTGATCAAATCTGTTCCTCCAGCTCCATCCCGCCGGTTCGTTCTCTTCACCATTCGATGTCCTGTTGGTGTCAAAGGTGGAAAATAGGATCACGGACCACTGAGTGAAACTTTGGACGCAATAGAGACTCACTCGATTGTCCTCCCACACACACAACACCCCCCCCAACACAGCCCCCCCCATCCCCAAACACACCGACCCCGCAAATACAGCCCCCCTCCCCCCTACCAAACACACCGACCCCGCAAATACAGCCCCCCTCCCCCTCCCAAACACACCGACCCCGCAAATACAGCCCCCCTCCCCTCCCAAACACACCGACCCCGCAAATACAGCCCCCCTCCCCCTCCCCAAGCACACCAACCCCCCCAAACACAGACCCCCTCCCCAAACCCACCCACCCCTCCCCCTCCCCAACACAGCCCCCCATTCCCCTCCCCAACACAGCCCCCCCTCCCAAACACACCGACCCCGCAAATACAGCCCCCCTCCCCATCCCCAAACACACCGACCCCCGCAAATACAGCCCCCCTCCCCCTCCCAAACACACCGACCCCGCAAATACAGCCCCCTCCCCCTCCCAAACACACCGACCCCGCAAATACAGCCCCCTCCCCTCCCAAACACACCGACCCCGCAAATACAGCCCCCCTCCCCCTCCCAAACACACCGACCCCGCAAATACAGCCCCCCTCCCCCTCCCCAAACACACCGACACCCGCAAATACAGCCCCCCTCCCCGCCCAAACACACCGACCCCCGCAAATACAGCCCCCCTCCCCCTCCCCCTCCCAAACACACCGACCCCCGCAAATACAGCCCCCCTCCCCCTCCCAAACACACCGACCCTGCAAATACAGCCCCCCTCCCCCTCCCCAAACACACCGACACCCGCAAATACAGCCCCCCTCCCCGCCCAAACACACCGACCCCCGCAAATACAGCCCCCCTCCCCTCCCAAACACACCGACCCCCGCAAATACAGCCCCCCTCCCCTCCCAAACACACCGACCCCCGCAAATACAGCCCCCCTCCCCCTCCCAAACACACTGACCCCCGCAAATACAGCTCCCCTCCCCCTCCCAAACACACCGACCCCCGCAAATACAGCCCCCTTCCCCTCCCCAAACACACCGACCCCGCAAATACAGCCCCCTCCCAAACACACCGACCCCGCAAATACAGCCCCCTCCCCCTCCCAAACACACCGACCCCCGCAAATACAGCCCCCCTCCCCCTCCCCAAACACACCGACCCCCGCAAATACAGCCCCCCTCCCCCTCCCAAAACACACCGACACCCGCAAATACAGCCCCCTCCCCGTCCCAAACACACCGACCCCCGCAAATACAGCCCCCCTCCCCCTCCCAAACACACCGACCCCCGCAAATACAGCTCCCCTCCCCCTCCCAAACACACCGACCCCCGCAAATACAGCCCCCCTTCCCCTCCCCAAACACACCGACCCCGCAAATACAGCCCCCTCCCAAACACACCGACCCCGCAAATACAGCCCCCCTCCCCTCCCAAACACACCGACCCCGCAAATACAGCCCCCCTCCCCCTCCCAAACACACCGACCCCCGCAAATACAGCCCCCTCCCCCTCCCCAAACACACCGACACCCGCAAATACAGCCCCCCCCCCTCCCAAACACACCGGCCTCGCAAATACAGCCCCCTACCAAACACACCGACCCCCGCAAATACAGCCGCCCTCCCCCTCCCCAAGCACACCAACCCCCCCAACCACAGCCCCCTTCCCCAAACACCACCCTCCTCCCCCAAACACCCACACCCATTCCCCGTCCCCCCTCCCCCACCCCAAATACCCCCCACCCCCTCCACCACCAACTAAGCCCCAGATTTGAGTGGAAGATTTCCCGCTGCACAGTGAGGCTGTTTTGGGAGGTTTAACCTCTCGCCGGTGAGGAGAGTGCGCTTGTGGATTATCCTTTCCAGCTCAGCCACTGCACCAACTCTGACTGATTCACCCCCCTTTCAGAGCACAACAGCCTGCGTTAGAAATGGAATCAGTAGCTGGCAGCATCCTCAAATTCAATCAGAATTGTTTGATAAGATGCAAGAGTTTTTAAATAAAGCAGCGAGATTACATTGTGAATCCTGCCCGTGGGTTTGCACCGTTCAACCCACAAATAAACCAGCCAACTAACCATCTAAATATCGAAACGACGACTATCGGAACTAACTGAGCTTCGTGAAAACTAAACTAAAAAGCTAAAAGATCCAACATCCATTTAACGACCAAACTATGCATACAGCTGTTCAAACTCCGCGCACACTCGCCAACCCAACGACCCAGAGACTGGAATGTAAATCCCACACCAACCATGGAGTAAATATCTAACGTGTAAATGGCCCGTCTGCTTCCACCAACAATCCGGCGGGAAATCCCGCCCAATGTTTCTATTCAAATAGTGGTCCCTGCCCTCTCGAACGTGTCGGTTTAAGCTGCCCCCCTCACACCTCCGGGCCGTGCATCCCAGACCCAAACCCCTCGTTGTGTGAAATAGATTTTCCCTCACGTCACCAGAAATGTACCCATCTAACTCGCAAACCAAATTAATTGTCTGCCCCACCTACCCCTTGTCTCGCTGGGCGTGCTAATGTAGTGGCTGTCTTGCTGCACTTCTCTGCAGAGGATGAATCTGGAGAGGCGCAAATTCTAATTCAAAGAACAAAGAACAATACAGCACAGGAACAGGCCCTTCGGCCCCTCCAAGCCTGTCGGTCATGATACTAACCGTGGCCAAAGCCTTCAGCACTTCCTTGTGTCGTATCCCTCTATACCCATCCTATCCACGTATTTGTCAAGATACCTTTTGAACGCTGTTAATGTATCTGCTTCCACAACCTCCCCTGGCAACACGTTCCAGGCACTCACCACCCTCTGTGCAAAAAACCTGCCTCGCACATCTCCTCTAAACCTTGCCCCTCGCAACTTAAACCTGTGCCCCTGAAGAGGTAGAATTCCGAACGGACTACAGGAGATACAAAATGGATGCCGCCTGATATAAAATGGACTCGGTCAATGTTCTTGACCCTATGTTACTATCAGTGTCTGCTGCTGAAGTAGTAAAGCTTTGTGCAAAACAAGTGATCCACAACCAGATACATCCGGAGAGACAATGAGCCGTGGGCAACCTTTGCCCAATGTCTGTATTCTTAGCTCCTTGTAACTGACAAAGGGGCCCCAAATTAAGGAACTAGCAAGGAATGAGGAAGGACATGTTCAACGTGGCTGGACTATTGACCCCATGACTTTATGTAACCGTTATTTATGTAATGAATTGATCGGGTAAGGCAAACTGCCAATTAGAAGCTATAGGAGTTAACTTGTAGCCACTTATGGCATTGAAGATGCATGTTATGAATTGTGACGCGAACAGAATTGATTGGGTCTGTGTAAATGCGAATGCAAACTAATTCCGCTTCCCTTCTGTATATTAACCCAGTGCAACCCCAGCTCAGGTGAGAAAAGGTGCTGCTCCACAACCTCTGGGAGACCGTGGGAGTCAAAGGCCTTTTCTCCCAGAGCTCTGAAAATTAATAAATTGCTTCTTTACCCACTCAAAGGTCTATTCGTGAATATTTTCACCTACACCCCCTAGTAATTGACCCCTCTACCCTGGGGAAAAGCCTCTGACTATCCACTCTGTCTATGCCCCTCATAATTTTGTAGACCTCTATCAGGTTGCCCCTCAATCTCCTTCGTTCCAGTGAGAACAAACCGAGTTTATTCAACCGCTCCTCATAGCTAATGCCCTCCATACCAGGCAACATCCTGGTAAATCTCTTCTGCACCCTCTCTAAAGCCTCCACATCCTTCTGGTAGTGTGGCGACCAGAATTGAACACTATACTCCAAGTGTGGCCTAACTAAGGTTCTATACAGCTGCAACATGACTTGCCAATTCTTATACTCAATGCCCCGGCCAATGAAGGCAAGCATGCCGTATGCCTTCTTGACTACCTTCTCCACCTGTGTTGCCTCTTTCAGTGACCTGTGGACCTGTACACCTAAATCTCTCTGACTTTTAATACTCTTGAGGGTTCTACCATTCACTGTATATTCCCTACCTGCATTAGACCTTCCAAAATGCATTACCTCACATTTGTCCGGATTAAACTCCATCTGCCATCTCTCCGCCCAAGTCTCCAAACAATCTAAATCCTGCTGTATCCTCTGACAGTCCTCATCGCTATCCACAATTCAAGAGTTGACCAGCTTGTGGAATGTCCGCTTCCCCAAACCCCACATTCACCCCGACAGTCAGAAAACCCATCAAACACTATTCGGGCACTCAACCAACTGGGCACGCCAGTGAAGACCTTCTGGACCCAAACATCTTACCCCAAAGCACAGGCAAGTAATAATAATAATCTTTATTATTGTCACAAGTAGGCCACATTCCGGCGCCTGATTGGGTACACGGAGGGAAAATTCAGAATGTCCAATTCACCTAACAGCACGTCTTTCGGGACTTGTGGGAGGAAACCGGAGCACCCGGAGGAAACCCACGCAGACACAGGGAGAACATGCAGACTCCGCACAGACAGTGACCCAAGCCGGGAATCGAACCTGGACCACTGTGCTACCGTGCCGCCCGTGAGAGAGACAGAGAGAGGAAAGAGCGGGAAAGAGATTGGGAAACAAACAGAGCCAGAGAGCGAGAAACAGAGCGAGAGAGAGAGAGAAACATAGGGACTGTAATGATGCACCTTCAGAGACTTCATGAGAAACACAAAAGAATTTATTATCTTCCAGCTATTAGCTCCACATGACCATTCTATGATTCTATGATTCTATGATTCTATCCTTCTCTTGTTTTTTCACTCAGTGTAATAATTCAAGGAGGTGCGGAGGGAACGGCCAAACTGGGTTATTTTAAACTGAAAATGAAGCCACCACGACACACACACAACCACTGGCCCAGCCCAGGACCATCGGGAACGGCCGCTCCGGGTCTGGGAGCGACATTTAAAGGTCCCGCTAACGGGCTCAGCTGGGTAGCCTCCGCCCGCTCACCGTGAGAGCTCGTACTCTACAAAAGCGACGGGGAGATCAATCAGCGACCCCCCCGCGGTTCTCGTACATTTTGTTTTTAAACCTTTGCCTTTCCGACCAAGTTTCCTTTTCCACGTCTGTCTGTCTGTTTCTTTAATGCATCTTGTAACTGTCCACCTTTACTGATTTTACATTAATCACCATCTGCCAAATCTCAATGTCTCAAATGGGTCTATTCGCCCAAAGAGTGGCATTCTGGGGAGTATTTCTTTATCAGACTTCGATTTAAAACGGGATACTCACAGGTGTCAGGTCAGAGGCAGTGTCAGGATAATTTATCCTTGTCGCCAGATATAACAATGCACTTTCAGAGACTTCATTAGAAACAAAAAAGAAGAATTTACAGAAGCTGCACCCAGCTCCCAACATGCCCCCTGGCTAAGAGAGGCTCCACCCCCTGGGGTGATTACACACTCTGACTTCCAATTGGTCCCCCAAGCCAGGTTGCTCTTAAAGGGACAGTCAGCACAAATCACCAGAGAGTAAGGAACAGAGAGAGAGAGAGAGTGAGAAACAGAGGGCTGAGTTCTCTGTTTCAGGGATTATGTCCCCACGCCGTCATAAAAACTGTGACCTTTCACGCCAGAAAAACTGGCAGGGGGCTCGCAGGGACCTGTTGTGAAGCTGGCAGCTTTAGCTGCAGATACCAGGTCCTGCACTTCCGGGTCACTTCCCCGCACCTCCAGCGGCCACGCCGTGCTCCATGGCGGCCTCAGACCAGGGAGCTGCACCTCTTATCCATGTGTTTGTCGAGATGCCCCCGAGTGGCTGTGCGCCCGACCAGGGCAGCCTGTCCAAAAATAGCCCGGTCCTATATGAGGCCCCCCTTGCCCTCGGATCGGCCCATTCCCGATCATGGCGGCCGCAGACTGAGTCTGCATCAGCCACATGAGTATCCTGAACGGCAGAGCTATGAGTGATCCACGCCGTCCGGACATCGGCTGGTCGGGCGCGGAGAATGACGGAGTGGGGCTCCAGCAATGGCCGCAGGTAGGGGATACGCAGCGCGGCAAACTTCCCGGGTCTGCCGCTTTTCAGGGGCCGGGGAATCGGGCAACCGCCGCTGGTCCCGATTCTGTGCGCGAAGGTGGATTCTCCGCCCGCGCCGGTCCCGATTCCGCGCGCGAAGGTGGATTCTCCGCCCGGCGCCGGTCCCGATTCCGTGCGCGAAGGTGGAATCTCCGAGAGAGAGTGAGAAACACAGTGAGAAACAGAGTGAGAAACGAGGGAGAGAGAGAGAAATAAGAGAGAGTGAGAAACGAGGAGGGAGGGAAGAAAACCAGAGGGATAAAGAGTTTCTTTGGCTCTCAATTAATTGGCTGATTGAAAGGTTTGTGCCTGTCACTCACACTCTGACACATACCTCAATCTTCGAGCCATCTCCACAGGCTCCAACGCTCCATCTGTTGTGAGCTTCACTGACACATTGCTGCCTCAGTGAGTTGCACTCTATTCTGCTGCTGTCTGATAGGATGAACACACCCAGTTGGAGTTATCTCCATGTCTCTGTCATTTTCCAACGCTGCCGGCAATGCTGCAGCGAAAGACAATGTATTCACCAGACACCAGGAGCACATGGCTCGGAATATTCCACACTTACCACACCGAGCAGCTGGAGTGCAGCAACGTGGGTGGAATGGAGAGTGTTCTGTGCGTGTGTTGAATTTGTAACTGATTGGTGAGAGAGTGCGTATTATCCCAGGGGTCCGAGTGGGGGTAAACGTTTGACGGGATATCACCCAGGCACCCTGTGCAACAACACTGGACCTGGACACCAAGGGGCACAAGATTAATGTTCGCATTCAGCCAGGAAATCTGGGAAAATCCATTCATCCAAAGGTGAAAATGGTGGGAAAAAGCAGCTGGTCGATCGCAGGTCTCCGCAGCCCATCCGGAGTGGACACCACCTACTCCCCTCCAGCCTGGGAAAACCAGGAATAACGAGGGCCATTGGCGGAAAACCTTCCTCTCGGGCGATGGGAGCAGGTTCAACAATAACTTTCAAAAAGGACTTGGCTGAATACTTCAACTGGAAAAACATTGGAGTTTGTGGGGGAGGGACAGCGGGGGGGGTGGGGGGGTGGGGGTGGGGGGGGGGGGGGTCGATAACTCTTTTAAACAGCCAGCACTGAAACGATTGGCTTAATGCCCTCCTATGTTGTCTTAATCTACGAAGTGGAGACAGTGGGTTGTTTACTAACAGTTTCTTTGCCCCATCTTCACTCTGTGAGGTTAGGGTGAGGGTATATAAAGGTCATTATCAAGAGATTGTAGGCCCGATCTATTGGCCATGTTGCGATCTATTGGCCATGTTACGATCTATTGGCCATGTTGCGATCTATTGGCCTTGGCACGATCTATTGGCCATGTTGCGATCTATTGGCCATGTTGCGATCTATTGGCCATGTTGCGATCTATTGGCCATGTTACGATCTATTGGCCATGTTGCGATCTATTGGCCTTGGCACGATCTATTGGCCATGTTGCGATCTATTGGCCATGTTGCGATCTATTGGCCATGTTGCGATCTATTGGCCATGTTACGATCTATTGGCCATGTTGCGATCTATTGGCCATGTTACGATCTATTGGCCATGTTGCGATCTATTGGCCATGACGCGATCTATTGGCCATGTTGCGATCTATTGGCCATGGCGCGATCTATTGGTCATGGCACGATCTATTGGTCATGGCGCGATCTATTGGTCATGGCGCGATCTTGGCCATGGCACGATCTATTGGCCATGGCGCGATCTATTGGTCATGGCACGATCTATTGGTCATGGCACGATCTATTGGTCATGGCGCGATCTATTGGTCATGGCACGATCTATTGGCCATGTTGCGATTTATTGGCCATGGCACGATCTATTGGCCATGTTGCGATCTATTGGTCATGGTGCGATCTATTGGCCATGTTGCGATCTATTGGCCATGTTGCGATCTATTGGCCATGTTGCGATCTATTGGCCATGTTGCGATCTATTGGCCATGTTGCGATCTATTGGCCATGGCGCGATCTATTGGTCATGGCACGATCTATTGGTCATGGCGCGATCTATTGGTCATGGCGCGATCTTGGCCATGGCACGATCTATTGGCCATGGCACGATCTATTGGCCATGTTGCGATCTATTGGCCATGTTGCGATCTATTGGCCATGTTGCGATCTATTGGTCATGGCGCGATCTATTGGCCATGTTGCGATCTATTGGCCATGTTGCGATCTATTGGCCATGTTGCGATCTATTGGCCATGTTGCGATCTATTGGCCATGTTGCGATCTATTGGCCATGTTGCGATCTATTGGCCATGGTGCGATCTATTGGCCATGGCACGATCTATTGGCCATGTTGCGATCTATTGGCCATGGTGCGATCTATTGGCCATGGCACGATCTATTGGCCATGTTGCGATCTATTGGCCATGGCACGATCTATTGGCCATGTTGCGATCTATTGGCCATGTTGCGATCTATTGGCCATGTTGCGATCTATTGGCCATGTTGCGATCTATTGGCCATGGTGCGATCTATTGGCCATGGCACGATCTATTGGCCATGTTGCGATCTATTGGTCATGGCGCGATCTATTGGTCATGGCACGATCTACTGGCCACGTTGCGATCTATTGGCCATGGTGCGATCGATTGGCCACATTGCGATCTATTGGCCATGTTGCGATCTATTGGCCATGGCGCGATCTATTGGTCATGGCACGATCTATTGGTCATGGCGCGATCTATTGGTCATGGCGCGATCTTGGCCATGGCACGATCTATTGGCCATGTTGCGATCCATTCGCCATGGCACGATCTATTGGCCATGTTGCGATCTATTGGTCATGGTGCGATCTATTGGCCATGTTGCGATCTATTGGCCATGTTGCGATCTATTGGCCATGTTGCGATCTATTGGCCATGGTGCGATCTATTGGCCATGGCACGATCTATTGGCCATGTTGCGATCTATTGGTCATGGCGCGATCTATTGGTCATGGCACGATCTATTGGCCACGTTGCGATCTATTGGCCATGGTGCGATCGATTGGCCACATTGCGATCTATTGGCCATGTTGCGATCTATTGGCCATGGCGCGATCTATTGGCCACGTTGCGATCTATTGGTCATGGCGCGATCTATTGGTCATGGCACGATCTATTGGCCACGTTGCGATCTATTGGCCATGGTGCGATCGATTGGCCACATTGCGATCTATTGGCCATGTTGCGATCTATTGGCCATGGTGCGATCTATTGGCCATGGCACGATCTATTGGCCATGTTGCGATCTATTGGTCATGGCGCGATCTATTGGTCATGGCACGATCTATTGGCCACGTTGCGATCTATTGGCCATGGTGCGATCGATTGGCCACATTGCGATCTATTGGTCATGGCGCGATCTATTGGCCATGGCGCGATCTATTGGCCACGTTGCGATCTATTGGTCATGGCGCGATCTATTGGCCATGGCGCGATCTATTGGCCATGGCACGATCTATTGGCCATGTTGCGATCTATTGGCCACGTTGCGATCTATTGGCCATGTTGCGATCTATTGGCCATGTTGCGATCTATTGGCCATGTTGTGATCTATTGGCCACGTTGCGATCTATTGGCCATGGCGCGATCTATTGGCCATGTTGTGATCTATTGGCCACGTTGCGATCTATTGGCCATGGCGCGATCTATTGGCCATGTTGCGATCTATTGGCCATGGCACGATCTATTGGCCATGGTGCGATCTATTGGCCAAGGCGCGATCTATTGGCCACGTTGCGATCTATTGGCCATGGTGCGATCTATTGGCCATGTTGCGATCTATTGGCCATGTTGCGATCTATTGGCCATGTTGTGATCTATTGGCCATGGCACGATCTATTGGCCATGTTGCGATCTATTGGCCATGTTGTGATCTATTGGCCACGTTGCGATCTATTGGCCATGGCGCGATCTATTGGCCATGTTGCGATCTATTGGCCATGGCACGATCTATTGGCCATGTTGCGATCTATTGGCCATGTTGTGATCTATTGGCTATGGCACGATCTATTGGCCATGTTGCGATCTATTGGCCATGGCACGATCTATTGGCCATGTTGCGATCTATTGGTCATGGCGCGATCTATTGGCCATGTTGCGATCTATTGGCCATGTTGTGATCTATTGGCCACGTTGCGATCTATTGGTCATGGCACGATCTATTGGCCATGGCACGATCTATTGGCCATGTTGCGATCTATTGGTCATGGCACGATCTATTGGCCATGGCACGATCTATTGGCCATGGCGCGATCTATTGGCCATGGCACGATCTATTGGCCATGTTGCGATCTATTGGTCATGGCACGATCTATTGGCCATGTTGCGATCTATTGGTCATGGCACGATCTATTGGCCATGATACGATCTATTGGCCATGGCACGATCTATTGGCCATGGCGCGATCTATTGGTCATGGCGCGATCTATTGGCCATGGCGCGATCTATTGGCCATGGCGCGATCTATTGGCCATGGCACGATCTATTGGCCATGGCGCGATCTATTGGCCATGGCACGATCTATTGGCCATGGCGCGATCTATTGGCCATGGCATGATCTATTGGCCATGGCACGATCTATTGGCCATGGCGCGATCTATTGGTCATGGCGCGATCTATTGGCCATGGCGCGATCTATTGGTCATGGCACGATCTATTGGCCATGGCGCGATCTATTGGTCATGGCGCGATCTATTGGCCATGGCGCGATCTATTGGCCATGGCACGATCTATTGGCCATGGCGCGATCTATTGGTCATGGCACGATCTATTGGCCATGTTGCGATCTATTGGCCATGTTGCGATCTATTGGCCATGGCACGATCTATTGGCCATGTTGCGATCTATTGGCCATGTTGCGATCTATTGGCCATGTTGCGATCTATTGGCCATGGCACGATCTATTGGCCATGTTGCGATCTATTGGCCATGGCACGATCTATTGGCCATGGCGCGATCTATTGGCCATGGCACGATCTATTGGCCATGGCACGATCTATTGGCCATGTTGCGATCTATTGGCCATGTTGCGATCTATTGGCCACGTTGCGATCTATTGGCCATGTTGCGATCTATTGGCCATGTTGCGATCTATTGGCCATGTTGCGATCTATTGGCCATGTTGCGATCTATTGGCCATGTTGCGATCTATTGGCCATGTTGCGATCTATTGGCCATGTTGCGATCTATTGGTCATGGCGCGATCTATTGGCCATGGCACGATCTATTGGTCATGGCGCGATCTATTGGCCATGTTGCGATCTATTGGCCATGTTGCGATCTATTGGTCATGGCGCGATCTATTGGCCATGGCACGATCTATTGGCCATGGCGCGATCTATTGGCCATGGCGCGATCTATTGGCCATGTTGCGATCTATTGGCCATGTTGCGATCTATTGGCCATGTTGCGATCTATTGGCCATGTTGCGATCTATTGGCCATGTTGCGATCTATTGGTCATGGCGCGATCTATTGGCCATGGCACGATCTATTGGTCATGGCGCGATCTATTGGCCATGGCACGATCTATTGGCCATGGCACGATCTATTGGCCACGTTGCGATCTATTGGCCATGTTGCGATCTATTGGCCATGTTGCGATCTATTGGCCATGGCGCGATCTATTGGCCATGGCACGATCAATTGGCCACGTTGCGATCTATTGGCCATGTTGCGATCTATTGGCCATGTTGCGATCTATTGGCCATGGCACGATCTATTGGCCATGTTGTGATCTATTGGTCATGGCGCGATCTATTGGCCATGGCGCGATCTATTGACCATGGCGCGATCCATTGGCCATGTTGTGATCTATTGGCCATGGCACGATCTATTGGCCATGTTGTGATCTATTGGCCATTGCACGATCTATTGGCCATGGCACGATCTATTGGTCATGGCACGATCTATTGGCCATGGCGCGATCTATTGGTCATGGCACGATCTATTGGTCATGGCGCGATCTATTGGCCATGGCACGATCTATTGGCCATGTTGTGATCTATTGGTCATGGCACGATCTATTGGCCATGTTGTGATCTATTGGCCATGGCACGATCTATTGGCCATGGCGCGATCTATTGGCCATGTTGTGATCTATTGGCCATGTTGCGATCTATTGGCCATGTTGTGATCTATTGGCCATGGCACGATCTATTGGCCATGGCACGATCTATTGGCCATGTTGTGATCTATTGGTCAAGGCACGATCTATTGGCCATGGCACGCTCTATTGGTCATGGCACGATCTATTGGCCATGGCGCGATCTATTGGCCATGGCACGATCTATTGGCCATGTTGTGATCTATTGGTCATGGCACGATCTATTGGCCATGTTGTGATCTATTGGTCATGGCGCGATCTATTGGCCATGGCACGATCTATTGGCCATGGCGCGATCTATTGGCCATGGCACGATCTATTGGCCACGTTGCGATCTATTGGCCATGTTGCGATCTATTGGCCATGGCGCGATCTATTGGCCATGGCACGATCTATTGGCCATGGCACGATCTATTGGCCACGTTGCGATCTATTGGCCATGTTGCGATCTATTGGCCATGGCACGATCTATTGGCCATGTTGCGATCTATTGGCCATGGCACGATCTATTGACCATGGCGCAATCTATTGGCCATGGCACGATCTATTGGCCATGGCGCGATCTATTGGTCATGGCACGATCTATTGGTCATGGCGCGATCTATTGGTCATGGCACGATCTATTGGCCATGGCGCGATCTATTGGCCATGGCGCGATCTATTGGTCATGGCGCGATCTATTGGTCATGGCGCGATCTATTGGCCATGGCACGATCTATTGGCCATGGCGCGATCTATTGGTCATGGCGCGATCTATTGGTCATGGCGCGATCTATTGGCCATGGCGCGATCTATTGGCCATGGCACGATCTATTGGTCATGGCGCGATCTATTGGCCATGGCTCGATCTATTGGCCATGGCGCGATCTATTGGTCATGGCGCGATCTATTGGTCATGGCGCGATCTATTGGCCACGTTGCGTTCTATTGGTCATGGCGCGATCTATTGGTCATGGCGCGATCTATTGGTCATGGCGCGATCTATTGGCCATGGCGCGATCTATTGGCCACGTTGCGATCTATTGGTCATGGCGCGATCTATTGGCCATGGCGCGATCTATTGGCCATGGCGCGATCTATTGGCCATGGCACGATCTATTGGCCACGTTGCGATCTATTGGTCATGGCGCGATCTATTGGCCACGTTGCGATCTATTGGTCATGGCGCGATCTATTGGCCATGGCACGATCTATTGGCCACGTTGCGATCTATTGGCCATGGCGCGATCTATTGGCCATGGCGCGATCTATTGGCCATGGCACGATCTATTGGCCACGTTGCGATCTATTGGTCATGGCGCGATCTATTGGTCATGGCGCGATCTATTGGCCATGTTGCGATTTATTGGTCATGGCGCGATCTACGGGCCATGTTGCGATTTATTGGTCATGGCGCGATCTATTGGCCATGGCGCGATCTATTGGCCATGGCGCGATCTATTGGCCATGTTGCGATTTATTGGTCATGGCGCGATCTATTGGTCATGGCGCGATCTATTGGCCATGGCGCGATCTATTGGCCATGTTGCGATCTATTGGCCATGTTGCGATCTATTGGTCATGGCGCGATCTATTGGCCATGTTGCGATCTATTGGCCAAGGCGCGATCTATTGGCCACATTGCGATCTATTGGTCATGGCGCGATCTATTGGCCATGGCACGATCTATTGGCCATGGCGCGATCTATTGGTCATGGCGCGATCTATTGGCCATGTTGCGATTTATTGGTCATGGCGCGATCTATTGGCCATGTTGCGATTTATTGGCCATGGCGCGATCTATTGGCCATGTTGCGATTTATTGGTCATGGCGCGATCTATTGGCCATGGCGCGATCTATTGGCCATGTTGCGATTTATTGGTCATGGCGCGATCTATTGGCCATGTTGCGATTTATTGGTCATGGCGCGATCTATTGGTCATGGCGCGATCTATTGGTCATGGCGCGATCTATTGGTCATGGCACGATCTATTGGCCATGTTGCGATTTATTGGTCATGGCGCGATCTATTGGCCATGTTGCGATCTATTGGCCATGTTGCGATCTATTGGCCATGTTGCGATCTATTGGCCATGTTGCGATCTATTGGCCATGTTGCAATCTATTGGCCATGGCGCGATCTATTGGCCATGTTGCGATTTATTGGTCATGGCGCGATCTATTGGTCATGACGCGATCTATTGGCCATGGCACGATTTATTGGTCATGGCGTGATCTATTGGTCATGGCGCGATCTACTGGCCATGTTGCGATTTATTGGTCATGGCGTGATCTATTGGCCATGGCACGATCTATTGGCCATGGCGCGATCTATTGGCCATGGCGCGATTTATTGGTCATGGCGTGATCTATTGGCCATGGCGCGATCTATTGGCCATGGCGCGATCTATTGGCCATGTTGTGATCTATTGGCCATGGCGCGATCTATTGGCCATGGCGCGATCTATTGGCCACGTTGCGTTCTATTGGTCATGGCGCGATCTATTGGCCATGGCGCGATCTATTGGCCATGTTGTGATCTATTGGCCACGTTGCGATCTATTGGTCATGGCGCGATCTATTGGCCATGGCGCGATCTATTGGCCATGGCGCGATCTATTGGCCATGGCGCGATCTATTGGCCACGTTGCGATCTATTGGTCATGGCGCGATCTATTGGCCACGTTGCGATCTATTGGTCATGGCGCGATCTATTGGCCACGTTGCGATCTATTGGTCATGGCACGATCTATTGGCCATGTTGCGATCTATTGGCCATGGCGCGATCTATTGGCCATGGCACGATCTATTGGCCACGTTGCGATCTATTGGTCATGTCGCGATCTATTGGCCATGTTGCGATCTATTGGCCAAGGCGCGATCTATTGGCCACGTTGCGATCTATTGGTCATGGCGCGATATATTGGTCATGGCGCGATCCATTGGCCATGGCGCGATCTATTGGCCATGGCGCGATCTATTGGCCACGTTGCGATCTATTGGTCATGGCGCGATCTATTGGCCATGTTGCGATCTATTGGCCATGGCGCGATCTATTGGCCATGGCGCGATCTATTGGCCATGGCGCGATCTATTGGCCACGTTGCGATCTATTGGTCATGGCGCGATCTATTGGCCATGGCACGATCTATTGGCCATGTTGCGATCTATTGGCCATGGCGCGATCTATTGGCCAAGGCGCGATCTATTGGTCATGGCGCGATCTATTGGCCATGTTGCGATCTATTGGCCAAGGCGCGATCTATTGGCCACGTTGCGATCTATTGGTCATGGCACGATCTATTGGTCATGGCGCGATCTATTGGCCATGGCGCGATCTATTGGTCATGGCGCGATCTATTGGCCATGGCACGATCTATTGGCCACGTTGCGTTCTATTGGTCATGGCGCGATCTATTGGCCATGGCACGATCTATTGGCCAAGGCACGATCTATTGGCCATGGCGCGATCTATTTGCCACGTTGCGTTCTATTGGTCATGGCGCGATCTATTGGTCATGGCGCGATCTATTGGCCATGGCGCGATCTATTGGCCACGTTGCGATCTATTGGTCATGGCGCGATCTATTGGTCATGGCGCGATCTATTGGCCATGTTGCGATTTATTGGTCATGGCGCGATCTATTGGCCATGTTGCGATTTATTGGCCATGGCGCGATCTATTGGCCATGTTGCGATTTATTGGTCATGGCGCGATCTATTGGCCATGGCGCGATCTATTGGCCATGTTGCGATTTATTGGTCATGGCGCGATCTATTGGCCATGTTGAGATTTATTGGTCATGGCGCGATCTATTGGCCATGTTGCGGTTTATTGGTCATGGCGCGATCTATTGGCCATGTTGCAATTTATTGGTCATGGCGCGATCTATTGGTCATGGCGCGATTTATTGGTCATGGCGCGATCTATTGGTCATGGCGCGATCTATTGGCCATGGCACGATCTATTGGCCACGTTGCGTTCTATTGGTCATGGCGCGATCTATTGGCCATGGCACGATCTATTGGCCAAGGCACGATCTATTGGCCATGGCGCGATCTATTTGCCACGTTGCGTTCTATTGGTCATGGCGCGATCTATTGGTCATGGCGCGATCTATTGGCCATGGCGCGATCTATTGGCCACGTTGCGATCTATTGGTCATGGCGCGATCTATTGGTCATGGCGCGATCTATTGGCCATGTTGCGATTTATTGGTCATGGCGCGATCTATTGGCCATGTTGCGATTTATTGGCCATGGCGCGATCTATTGGCCATGTTGCGATTTATTGGTCATGGCGCGATCTATTGGCCATGGCGCGATCTATTGGCCATGTTGCGATTTATTGGTCATGGCGCGATCTATTGGCCATGTTGCGATTTATTGGTCATGGCGCGATCTATTGGCCATGTTGCGGTTTATTGGTCATGGCGCGATCTATTGGCCATGTTGCGATTTATTGGTCATGGCGCGATCTATTGGTCATGGCGCGATTTATTGGTCATGGCGCGATCTATTGGTCATGGCGCGATCTATTGGCCATGGCGCGATCTATTGGCCATGTTGCGATTTATTGGTCATGGCGCGATCTATTGGTCATGGCGCGATTTATTGGCCATGGCGCGATCTATTGGCCATGTTGCGATTTATTGGTCATGGCGCGATCTATTGGCCATGGCGCGATCTATTGGCCATGTTGCGATTTATTGGTCATGGCGCGATCTATTGGCCATGTTGCGATTTATTGGCCATGGCACAATCTATTGGCCATGGCGCGATCTATTGGCCATGTTGCGATTTATTGGCCATGGCGCGATCTATTGGCCATGTTGCGATTTATTGGCCATGGCACAATCTATTGGCCATGGCGCGATCTATTGGCCATGTTGCGATCTATCGGCCATGTTGCGATCTATTGGCCATGTTGCGATCTATTGGCCATGTTGCGATCTATTGGCCATGTTGCGATCTATTGGCCATGGCGCGATCTATTGGCCATGTTGCGATTTATTCGTCATGGCGCGATCTATTGGTCATGGCGCGATCTATTGGCCATGTTGCGATTTATTGGTCATGGCGCGATCTATTGGTCATGGCGCGATCTATTGGCCATGGCACGATTTATTGGTCATGGCGTGATCTATTGGTCATGGCGCGATCTATTGGCCATGTTGCGATTTATTGGTCATGGCGCGATCTATTGGCCATGACGCGATCTATTGGTCATGGCGCGATCTATTGGCCATGTTGCGATTTATTGGCCATGGCGCGATCTATTGGCCATGGCACGATCTATTGGCCGTGTTGCGATTTATTGGTCATGGCGCGATCTATTGGTCATGGCGCGATCTATTGGCCACGTTGCGATCTATTGGTCATGGCGCGATCTATTGGTCATGGCGCGATTTATTGGTCATGGCGTGATCTATTGGTCATGGCGCGATCTATTGGTCATGGCGTGATCTATTGGCCATGGCGCGATTTATTGGTCATGGCATGATCTATTGGCCATGGCACGATCTATTGGCCATGGCGCGATCTATTGGCCATGGCGCGATTTATTGGTCATGGCGTGATCTATTGGCCATGGCGCGATCTATTGGCCATGGCGCGATCTATTGGCCATGTTGTGATCTATTGGCCATGGCGCGATCTATTGGCCATGGCGGGATCTATTGGCCACGTTGCGTTCTATTGGTCATGGCGCGATCTATTGGCCATGGCGCGATCTATTGGCCATGTTGTGATCTATTGGCCACGTTGCGATCTATTGGCCATGGCGCGATCTATTGGCCATGTTGCGATCTATTGGTCATGGCGCGATCTATTGGCCATGGCGCGATCTATTGGCCATGGCGCGATCTATTGGCCATGGCGCGATCTATTGGCCACGTTGCGATCTATTGGTCATGGCGCGATCTATTGGCCACGTTGCGATCTATTGGTCATGGCGCGATCTATTGGCCACGTTGCGATCTATTGGTCATGGCACGATCTATTGGCCATGTTGCGATCTATTGGCCATGGCGCGATCTATTGGCCATGGCACGATCTATTGGCCACGTTGCGATCTATTGGTCATGGCGCGATCTATTGGCCATGTTGCGATCTATTGGCCAAGGCGCGATCTATTGGCCACGTTGCGATCTATTGGTCATGGCGCGATCTATTGGTCATGGCGCGATCTATTGGCCATGGCGCGATCTATTGGCCATGGCGCGATCTATTGGCCACGTTGCGATCTATTGGTCATGGCGCGATCTATTGGCCATGTTGCGATCTATTGGCCATGGCGCGATCTATTGGCCATGGCGCGATCTATTGGCCATGGCGCGATCTATTGGCCACGTTGCGATCTATTGGTCATGGCGCGATCTATTGGCCATGTTGCGATCTATTGGCCAAGGCGCGATCTATTGGCCACGTTGCGATCTATTGGTCATGGCGCGATCTATTGGTCATGGCGCGATCTATTGGTCATGGCGCGATCTATTGGTCATGGCGCGATCTATTGGCCATGGCGCGATCTATTGGTCATGGCGCGATCTATTGGCCATGGCACGATCTATTGGCCATGTTGCGATCTATTGGTCATGGCGCGATCTATTGGTCATGGCACGATCTATTGGTCATGGCGCGATCTATTGGCCATGGCGCGATCTATTGGTCATGGCGCGATCTATTGGCCATGTTGCGATCTATTGGCCATGGCGCGATCTATTGGTCATGGCGCGATCTATTGGCCATGTTGCGATCTATTGGCCATGTTGCGATCTATTGGCCATGTTGCGATCTATTGGCCACGTTGCGATCTATTGGTCATGGCGCGATCTATTGGCCATGGCGCGATCTATTGGCCATGGCGCGATCTATTGGCCATGGCGCGATCTATTGGCCATGGCGCGATCTATTGGCCATGGCGCGATCTATTGGCCATGGCGCGATCTATTGGCCATGTGGCGATCTATTGGACATGTTGCGATCTATTGGCCATGTTGCGATCTATTGGCCATGTTGCGATCTATTGGCCATGGCACGATCTATTGGCCATGTTGCGATTTATTGGTCATGGCACGATCTATTGGCCATGTTGCGATCTATTGGCCATGTTGCGATCTATTGGCCATGTTGCGATCTATTGGCCATGTTGCGATCTATTGGTCATGGCGCGATCTATTGGCCATGGCGCGATCTATTGGCCATGGCGCGATCTATTGGCCATGTTGCGATCAATTGGCCATGTTGCGATCTATTGGCCATGTTGCGATCTATTGGCCATGTTGCGATCTATTGGCCATGGCGCGATCTATTGGCCATGGCGCGATCTATTGGCCATGTTGCGATTTATTGGTCATGGCACGATCTATCGGCCATGTTGCGATCTATTGGCCATGTTGCGATCTATTGACCATGTTGCGATCTATTGGCTATGTTGCGATCTATTGGTCATGGCGCGATCTATTGGCCATGGCGCGATCTATTGGCCATGGCGCGATCTATTGGCCATGTTGCGATCTATTGGCCATGTTGCGATCTATTGGCCATGTTGCGATCTATTGGCCATGTTGCGATCTATTGGCCATGGCGCGATCTATTGGCCATGTTGCGATTTATTGGTCATGGCGCGATCTATTGGTCATGGCGCGATCTATTGGCCATGGCACGATCTATTGGCCATGTTGCCATTTATTGGTCATGGCGCGATCTATTGGTCATGGCGCGATCTATTGGCCATGGCACGATCTATTGGCCATGTTGCGATTTATTGGTCATGGCGCGATCTATTGGTCATGGCGCGATCTATTGGCCATGGCGCGATCTATTGGCCATGTTGCGATCTATTGGCCGTGGCGCGATCTATTGGCCACGTTGCGATCTATTGGTCATGGCGCGATCTATTGGTCATGGCGCGATCTATTGGTCATGGCGCGATCTATTGGCCATGGCGCGATCTATTGGCCATGGCACGATCTATTGGCCATGTTGCGATTTATTGATCATGGCGCGATCTATTGGCCATGTTGCGATTTATTGGCCATGGCGCGATCTATTGGACATGGCGCGATCTATTGGCCATGTTGCGATTTATTGGTCATGGCGCGATCTATTGGTCATAGAACATAGAACATAGAAAATACAGCACAGAACAGGCCCTTCGGCCCACGATGTTGTGCCGAACCTTTGTCCTAGATTAATCATAGATTATCATTGAATCTACAGTGCAGAAGGAGGCCATTCGGCCCCCTGAGTCTGCACCAGCTCTTGGAAAGAGCACCCTACCCAAAGTCAACACCTCCACCCAACACCAAGGGCAATTTGGACATTAAGGGCAATTTATCATTGGCCAATTCACCTAACCCGCACATCTTTGGACTGTGGGAGGAAACCGGAGCACCCGGAGGAAACCCACGCAGACACGGGGAGGACGTGCAGACTCCACACAGACAATGACCCAAGCCGAAATCGAACCTGGGACCATGGATCTGTGAAGCAATTGTGCTATCCACAATGCTACCGTGCTGCCCTTAAGAACAAATAAATCTACACTATATAATTTTCCCGTAATCCATGTACCTATCCAACAGCTGCTTGAAGGTCACTAATGTTTCTGACTCAACTACTTCCACAGGCAGTGCATTCCATGCCCCCACTACTCTCTGGGTAAAGAACCTACCTCTGATATCCCTCCTATATCTTCCACCTTTCACCTTAAATTTATGTCCCCTTGTAATGGTGTGTTCCACCTGGGGAAAAAGTCTCTGACTGTCTACTCTATCTATTCCCCTGATCATCTTATAAACCTCTATCAAGTCGCCCCTCATCCTTCTCCGCTCTAATGAGAAAAGGCCTAGCACCCTCAACCTTTCCTCGTAAGACCTACTCTCCATTCCAGGCAACATCCTGGTAAATCTTCTTTGCACCTTTTCCAGAGCTTCCACATCCTTCCTAAAATGAGGCGACCAGAACTGTACACAGTACTCCAAATGTGGCCTTACCAAAGTTTTGTACAGCTGCATCATCACCTCACAGCTCTTAAATTCAATCCCTCTGTTAATGAACGCGAGCACACCATAGGCCTTCTTCACAGCTCTATCCACTTGAGTGGCAACTTTCAAAGATGTATGAACATAGACCCCAAGGTCTCTCTGCTCCTCCACAATGCCAAGAACTCTACCGTTAACCCTGTATTCCGCATTCATATTTGTCCTTCCAAAATGGACAACCTCACACTTTTCAGGGTTAAACTCCATCTGCCACTTCTCAGCCCAGCTCTGCATCCTATCTATGTCTCTTTGCAGCCGACAACAGCCCTCCTTACTATCCACAACTCCACCAATCTTCGTATCGTCTGCAAATTTACTGACCCACCCTTCAACTCCCTCATCCAAGTCATTAATGAAAATCACAAACAGCAGAGGACCCAGAACTGATCCCTGCGGTACGCCACTGGTAACTGGGATCCAGGCTGAATATTTGCCATCCACCACCACTCTCTGACTTCTATCGGTTAGCCAGTTCGTTATCCAACTGGCCAAATTTCCCACTATCCCATGCCTCCTTACTTTGTGCAGAAGCCTACCATGGGGAACTTTATCAAATGCCTTACTAAAATCCATGTACACTACATCCACTGCTTTACCTTCATCCACATGCTTGGTCACCTCCTCAAAGAATTCAATAAGATTTGTAAGGCAAGACCTACCCCTCACAAATCCGTGCTGACTATCCCTAATCAAGCAGTGTCTTTCCAGATGCTCAGAAATCCTATCCTTCAGTACCCTTTCCATTACTTTGCCTACCACCGAAGTAAGACTAACTGGCCTGTAATTCCCAGGGTTATCCCTAGTTCCTTTTTTGAACAGGGGCACGACATTCGCCACTCTCCAATCCCCTGGTACCACCCCTGTTGACAGTGAGGACGAAAAGATAATTGCCAACGGCTCTGCAATTTCATCTCTTGCTTCCCATAGAATCCTTGGATATAACCCGTCAGGCCCGGGGGACTTGTCTATCCTCAAGTTTTTCAAAATGCCCAACACATCTTCCTTCCTAACAAGTATTTCCTCGAGCTTACCAATCTGTTTCACACTGTCCTCTCCAACAATATCGCCCCTCTCATTTGTAAATACAGAAGAAAAGTACTCGTTCAAGACCTCTCCTATCTCTTCAGACTCAATACACAATCTCCCGCTACTGTCCTTGATCGGACCTACCCTCGCTCTAGTCATTCTCATATTTCTCACATATGTGTAAAAGGCCTTGGGGTTTTCTTTGATCCTACCCGCCAAAGATTGTTCATGCCCTCTCTTTGCTCTCCTAATCCCTTTCTTCAGTTCCCTCCTGGCTATCTTGTATCCCTCCAATGCCCTGTCTGAACCTTGTTTCCTCAGCCTTACATAAGTCACCTTTTTCCTCTTAACAAGACATTCAACCTCTCTTGTCAACCATGGTTCCCTCACTCGACCATCTCTTCCCTGCCTGACAGGGACATACATATCAAGGACACGTAGCACCTGTTCCTTGAACAAGTTCCACATTTCACTTGTGTCCTTCCCTGCCAGCCTATGTTCCCAACTTATGCACTTCAATTCTTGTCTGACAACATCGTATTTACCCTTCCCCCAATTGTAAACCTTGCCCTGTTGCACGTACCTATCCCTCTCCATTACTAAAGTGAAAGTCACAGAATTGTGGTCACTATCTCCAAAATGCTCCCCCACTAACAAATCTATCACTTGCCCTGGTTCATTACCCAGTACTAAATCCAATATTGCCCCTCCTCTGGTTGGACAATCTACATACTGTGTTAGAAAAGCTTCCTGGACACACTGCACAAACACCACCCCATCCAAACTATTTGATCTAAAGAGTTTCCACTCAATATTTGGGAAGTTAAAGTCGCCCATGACTACCACCCTATGACTTCTGCACCTTTCCAAAATCTGTTTCCCAATCTGTTCAACCACATCTCTGCTACTATTGGGGGGCCTATAGAAAACTCCTAACAAGGTGACTGCTCCTTTCCTATTTCTGACTTCAACCCATACTACCTCAATAGGGTGATACTCCTCGAACTGCCTTTCTGCAGCTGTTATACTATCTCTAATTAATAATGGCGATTTATTGGTCATGGCGTGATCTATTGGCCATGGCACGATCTATTGGCCATGGCGCGATCTATTGGCCATGGCGCGATCTATTGGTCATGGCGCGATCTATTGGCCATGGCGCGATCTATTGGCCATGTTGCGATCTATTGGCCATGTTGCGATCTATTGGCCATGTTGCGATCTATTGGCCATGTTGCGATCTATTGGCCACGTTGCGATCTATTGGCCATGGCACGATCTATTGGCCATGGCGCGATCTATTGGCCATGGCGCGATCTATTGGTCATGGCGCGATCTATTGGCCATGGCGCGATCTATTGGCCATGTTGCGATCTATTGGCCATGTTGCGATCTAGTGGCCATGTTGCGATCTATTGGCCATGTTGCGATCTATTGGCCATGTTGCGATCTATTGGCCATGGCGCGATCTATTGGCCATGGCACGATCTATTGGCCATGTTGCGATCCATTGGCCATGTTGCGATCTATTGGCCATGGCGCGATCTTTTGGCCATGTTGCGATTTATTGGTCATGGCGCGATCTATTGGCCATGGCGCGATCTATTGGCCATGGCACGATCTATTGGCCATGATGCGATTTATTGGTCATGGCGCGATCTATTGGTCATGGCGCGATCTATTGGTCATGGCGCGATCTATTGGCCATGTTGCGATTTATTGGTCATGGCGCGATCTATTGGTCATGTTGCGATCTATTGGCCATGGCGCGATCTATTGGCCATGGCACGATCTATTGGCCATGTTGCGATTTATTGGTCATGGCGCGATCTATTGGCCATGGCGCGATCTATTGGCCATGGCGCGATCTATTGGCCATGTTGCGATCTATTGGCCATGTTGCGATCTATTGGCCATGTTGCGATCTATTGGCCATGGCGCGATCTATTGGCCATGTTGCGATCTATTGGCCATGGCGCGATCTATTGGTCATGGCACGATCTATCGGCCATGTTGCGATCTATTGGCCATGTTGCGATCTATTGGCCATGGCACGATCTATTGGCCATGTTGCGATCTATTGGCCATGGCGCGATCTATTGGCCATGTTGCGATTTATTGGTCATGGCGCGATCTATTGGCCATGGCGCGATCTATTGGTCATGGCGCGATCTATTGGCCATGTTGCGATCTATTGGCCATGTTGCGATTTATTGGTCATGTTGCGATCTATTGGCCATGATGCGATTTATTGGTCATGGCGCGATCTATTGGTCATGGCGCGATCTATTGGTCATGGCGCGATCTATTGGCCATGTTGCGATCTATTAGCCATGTTGCGATCTATTGGCCATGGCACGATCTGTTGGCCATGTTGCGATTTATTGGTCATGGCACGATCTATCGGCCATGTTGCGATCTATTGGCCATGTTGCGATCTATTGGCCATGGCGCGATCTATTGGTCATGGCGCGATCTATTGGTCATGGCGCGATCTATTGGCCATGTTGCGATTTATTGGTCATGGCGCGATCTATTGGTCATGTTGCGATCTATTGGCCATGGCACGATCTATTGGCCATGGCACGATCTATTGGCCATGTTGCGATTTATTGGTCATGGCGCGATCTATTGGTCATGGCGCGATCTATTGGCCATGGCACGATTTATTGGTCATGGCGTGATCTATTGGTCATGGCGCGATTTATTGGTCATGGCGTGATCTATTGGTCATGGCGCGATCTATTGGTCATGTTGCGATTTATTGGTCATGGCGCGATCTATTGGCCAAGGCGCGATCTATTGGCAATGGCGCGATTTATTGGTCATGGCGTGATCTATTGGCCATGGCACGATCTATTGGCCATGTTGCGATCTATTGGTCATGGCGCGATCTATTGGCCATGTTGCGATCTATTGGCCATGGCACGATCTATTGGCCATGGCGCAATCTATTGGCCATGGCGCGATTTATTGGTCATGGCGCGATCTATTGGCCATGTCGCGATCTATTGGCCATGTCGCGATCTATTGGCCATGGCGCGATCTATTGGCCATGGCGCGATCTATTGGCCATGTTGCGATCTATTGGCCATGGCGCGATCTATTGGCCACGTTGCGATCTATTGGCCATGGCGCGATCTATTGGCCATGTCGCGATCTATTGGCCATGGCGCGATCTATTGGCCATGGCGCGATCTATTGGCCATGTTGCGATCTATTGGCCATGGCGCGATCTATTGGCCATGTTGCGATCTATTGGCCATGTTGCGATCTATTGGCCATGTCGCGATCTATTGGCCATGGCGCGATCTATTGGCCATGGCGCGATCTATTGGCCATGGCGCGATCTATTGGCCATGTCGCGATCTATTGGCCATGGCGCGATCTATTGGCCATGGCGCGATCTATTGGCCATGGCGCGATCTATTGGCCATGGCGCGATCTATTGGCCATGGCGCGATCTATTGGCCATGGCGCGATCTATTGGCCATGGCGCGATCTATTGGCCATGGCGCGATCTATTGGCCATGTTGCGATCTATTGGCCATGTCGCGATCTATTGGCCATGGCGCGATCTATTGGCCATGGCGCGATCTATTGGCCATGTTGCGATCTATTGGCCATGTTGCGATCTATTGGCCATGGCGCGATCTATTGGCCATGTTGCGATCTATTGGCCATGTCGCGATCTATTGGCCATGTTGCGATCTATTGGCCATGGCACGATCTATTGGCCATGGCGCGATCTATTGGCCATGGCGCGATTTATTGGTCATGGCGCGATCTATTGGCCATGTCGCGATCTATTGGCCATGTCGCGCTCTATTGGCCATGGCGCGATCTATTGGCCATGGCGCGATCTATTGGCCATGTTGCGATCTATTGGCCATGGCGCGATCTATTGGCCATGTTGCGATCTATTGGCCATGGCGCGATCTATTGGCCATGTTGCGATCTATTGGCCATGTTGCGATCTATTGGCCATGTCGCGATCTATTGGCCATGGCGCGATCTATTGGCCATGGCACGATCTATTGGCCATGGCGCGATCTATTGGCCATGTCGCGATCTATTGGCCATGGCGCGATCTATTGGCCATGGCGCGATCTATTGGCCATGGCGCGATCTATTGGCCATGGCGCGATCTATTGGCCATGTCGCGATCTATTGGCCATGGCGCGATCTATTGGCCATGTCGCGATCTATTGGCCATGGCGCGATCTATTGGCCATGGCGCGATCTATTGGCCATGTTGCGATCTATTGGCCATGTCGCGATCTATTGGCCATGGCGCGATCTATTGGCCATGGCGCGATCTATTGGCCATGTTGCGATCTATTGGCCATGTTGCGATCTATTGGCCATGGCGCGATCTATTGGCCATGGCGCGATCTATTGGGCATGTCGCGATCTATTGGCCATGGCGCGATCTATTGGCCATGGCGCGATCCATTGGCCATGGCGCGATCTATTGGCCATGGCGCGATCTATTGGCCATGGCGCGATCTATTGGCCATGTCGCGATCTATTGGCCATGGCGCGATCTATTGGTCATGGCGCGATCTATTGGCCATGGCGCGATCTATTGGCCATGTTGCGATCTATTGGCCATGTCGCGATCTATTGGCCATGTTGTGATCTATTGGTCATGGCACGATCTATTGGCCATGTTGCGATCTATTGGTCATGGCGCGATCTATTGGTCATGGCGCGATCTATTGGCCATGTTGCGATCTATTGGTCATGGCGCGATCTATTGGCCATGTCGCGATCTATTGGTCATGGCGCGATCTATTGGCCATGTCGCGATCTATTGGTCATGGCGCGATCTATTGGCCATGGCGCGATCTATTGGCCATGGCATGATCTATTAGCCATGTTGCGATCTATTGGCCATGTTGCGATCTATTGGCCATGTTGCGATCTATTGGCCATGGCACGATCTATTGGTCATGGCGCGATCTATTGGCCATGGCGCGATCTATTGGCCATGTTGCGATCTATTGGCCATGGCACGATCTATTGGCCATGTTGCGATCTATTGGCCATGTTGCGATCTATTGGCCATGTTGCGATCTATTGGCCATGGCGCGATCTATTGGCCATGTCGCGATCTATTGGTCATGTTGCGATCTATTGGCCATGTTGCGATCTATTGGCCATGGCGCGATCTATTGGCCATGTTGCGATCTATTGGCCATGTTGCGATCTATTGGCCATGTCGCGATCTATTAGCCATGTTGCGATCTATTGGCCATGTTGCGATCTATTGGCCATGTTGCGATCTATTGGCCATGGCGCGATCTATTGGCCATGTCGTGATCTATTGGTCATGTTGCGATCTATTGGCCATGGCATGATCTATTGGCCATGTCGCGATCTATTGGTCATGTTGCGATCTATTGGCCATGGCATGATCTATTGGCCATGTCGCGATCTATTGGCCATGGCGCGATCTATTGGCCATGGCATGATCTATTGGCCATGTCACGATCTATTGGTCATGGCGCGATCTATTGGCCATGGCATGATCTATTGGCCATGTCGCGATCTTTTGGTCATGGCGCGATCTATTGGCCATGGCGCGTTCTATTGGCCATGGCGCGATCTATTGGCCATGTCGCGATCTATTGGCCATGGCATGATCTATTGGCCATGGCACTATCTATTGGCCATGGCGCGTTCTATTGGCCATGGCACGATCTATTGGCCATGGCGCGATCTATTGGCCATGTTGCGATCTATTGGCCATGTCGCGATCTATTGGCCATGGCGCGATCTATTGGCCATGTCGCGATCTATTGGCCATGGCGCGATCTATTGGCCATGTCGCGATCTATTGGCCATGTCGCGATCTATTGGCCATGGCATGATCTATTGGCCATGGCGCGATCTATTGGCCATGTTGCGATCTATTGGCCATGTCGCGATCTATTGGCCATGGCGCGTTCTATTGGCCATGGCGTGATCTATTGGCCATGTTGCGATCTATTGGCCATGTTGCAATCTATTGGCCATGTTGCGATCTATTGGCCATGGCACGATCTATTGGCCAGGGCGCGATCTATTGGCCATGTTGCGATCTATTGGCCATGTTGCGATCTATTGGCCATGACGCGATCTATTGGCCATGTTGCGATCTATTGGCCATGTTGCGATCTATTGGCCATGTTGCGATCTATTGGCCATGGCACGATCTATTGGCCATGTTGCGATCTATTGGCCATGTTGCGATCTATTGGCCATGTTGCGATCTATTGGCCATGTTGCGATCTATTGGCCATGGCACGATCTATTGGCCATGTTGCGATCTATTGGCCATGTTGCGATCTATTGGCCATGTTGCGATCTATTGGCCATGGCACGATCTATTGGCCAGGGCGCGATCTATTGGCCATGTTGCGATCTATTGGCCATGTTGCGATCTATTGGTCATGGCGCGATCTATTGGACATGTTGCGATCTATTGGCCATGTTGCGATCTATTGGCCATGTTGCGATCTATTGGCCATGGCACGATCTATTGGCCAGGGCGCGATCTATTGGCCATGTTGCGATCTATTGGCCATGTTGCGATCTATTGGTCATGGCGCGATCTATTGGACATGTTGCGATCTATTGGCCATGTTGCGATCTATTGGCCATGTTGCGATCTATTGGCCATGGCACGATCTATTGGCCATGTTGCGATCTATTGGCCATGACGCGATCTATTGGCCATGGCACAATCTATTGGCCATGTTGCGATCTATTGGCCATGGCGCGATCTATTGGCCATGGCACGATCTATTGGCCATGTTGCGATCTATTGGCCATGTTGCGATCTATTGGCCATGTTGCGATCTATTGGCCATGGCACGATCTATTGGCCATGTTGCGATCTATTGGCCATGTTGCGATCTATTGGCCATGTTGCGATCTATTGGCCATGTTGCGATCTATTGTCCATGGCACGATCTATTGGCCATGTTGCGATCTATTGGCCATGTTGCGATCTATTGGCCATGTTGCGATCTATTGGCCATGGCACGATCTATTGGCCATGTTGCGATCTATTGGCCATGTTGAGATCTATTGGCCATGTTGCGATCTATTGGCCATGTTGCGATCTATTGGCCATGTTGCGATCTATTGGCCATGGCGCGATCTGTTGGCCATGTTGCGATCTATTGGCCATGGCGCGATCTATTGGCCATGTTGCGATCTATTGGCCATGTTGCGATTTATTGGCCATGTTGCGATCTATTGGCCATGTTGCGATCTATTGGCCATGGTGCGATCTATTGGCCATGTTGCGATCCATTGGCCATGGCACGATCTATTGGCCATGGCGCGATCTATTAGCCATGTTGCGATCCATTGGCCATGCCGCGATCTATTGGCCATGGCACGATCTATTGGTCATGCCGCGATATATTGGTCATGTTGCGATCTATTGGCCATGGCACGATCTATTGGCCATGGCGCGATCTATTGGTCATGGCGCGATCTATTGGCCATGTTGCGATCTATTAGCCATGGCACGATCAATTGGCCATGGCACGATCTACTGGCCATGGCGCGATCTATTGGCCATGGCGCGATCTATTGGCCATGTTGCGATCCATTGGCCATGTTGCGATCTATTGGCCATGGTGCGATTTATTGGTCATGGCACGATCTATTGGCCATGGCGCGATCTATTGGCCATGTTGCGATCCATTGGCCATGTTGCGATCTATTGGCCATGTTGCGATCCATTGGCCATGTTGCGATCCATTGGCCATGTTGCGACCTATTGGCCATGGCGCGATCTATTGGTCATGTTGCGATCTATTAGCCATGGCACGATCTATTGGCCATGTTGCGATCTATTGGCCATGGCGCGATCTATTGGCCATGTTGCGATCTATTGGCCATGTTGCGATCTATTGGCCATGGCGCGATCTATTGGCCATGTTGCGATCTATTGGCCATGGCGCGATCTATTGGCCATGTTGCGATCCATTGGCCATGTTGCGACCTATTATCCATAGCGCAATCTATTGGCCATGTTGCGACCCATTGGCCATGGCGCGATCTATTGGCCATGGCGCGATCTATTAGCCATGTTGCGATCTATTGGCCATGGCGCAATCTATTGGCCATGTTGCGATCTATTGGCCATGGCACGATCTATTGGCCATGTTGCGATCTATTGGCCATGGCGCAATCTATTGGCCATGTTGCGATCTATTGGCCATGGCGCAATCTATTGGCCATGTTGCGATCTATTGGCCATGGCACGATCTATTGGCCATGTTGCGATCTATTGGCCATGTTGCGATCTATTGGCCATGGCGCGATCTATTAGCCATGGCGCAATCTATTGGCCATGTTGCGATCTATTGGCCATGGCACGATCTATTGGCCATGGCGCGATCTATTGGCCATGTTGCGATCTATTTGCCATGGCACAATCTATTGGCCATGGCACGATCTATTGGCCATGTTGCGATCTATTGGCCATGGCACGATCTATTGGCCATGGCGCGATCTATTGGCCATGTTGCGATCTATTGGCCATGTTGCGATCCATTGGCCATGTTGCGATCTATTGGCCATGGCGCGATCTATTGGCCATGGCGCAATCTATTGGCCATGTTGCGATCCATTGGCCATGGCGCGATCTATTGGCCATGCCGCAATCTATTGGCCATGTTGCGATCTATTGGCCATGTTGCGATCCATTGGCCATGGCGCGATCTATTGGCCATGGCGCAATCTATTGGCCATGTTGCGATCTATTGGCCATGTTGCGATCTATTGGCCATGTTGCGATCTATTGGCCATGTTGCGATCCATTGGCCATGGCGCGATCTATTGGCCATGGCGCGATCTATTGGCCATGTCGCGATCTATTGGCCATGTTGCGATCTATTGGCCATGTTGCGATCTATTGGCCATGTTGCGATCTATTGGCCATGTTGCGATCTATTGGCCATGTTGCGATCTATTGGTCATGGCGCAATCTATTGGTCATGGCGCGATCTATTGGCCATGTTGCGATCTATTGGTCATGGCGCGATCTATTGGCCATGTTGCGATCTATTGGCCATGGCGCGATCTATTGGCCATGTTGCGATCTATTGGCCATGTTGCGATCTATTGGTCATGGCGCAATCTATTGGTCATGGCGCGATCTATTGGTCATGGCGCGATCTATTGGCCATGTTGCGATCTATTGGCCATGGCGCGATCTATTGGCCATGTTGCGATCTATTGGCCATGGCGCAATCTATTGGCCATGTTGCGATCTATTGGCCATGGCGCAATCTATTGGCCATGTTGCGATCTATTGGCCATGGCACGATCTATTGGCCATGTTGCGATCTATTGGCCATGTTGCGATCTATTGGCCATGGCGCGATCTATTAGCCATGGCGCAATCTATTGGCCATGTTGCGATCTATTGGCCATGGCACGATCTATTGGCCATGGCGCGATCTATTGGCCATGTTGCGATCTATTTGCCATGGCACAATCTATTGGCCATGGCACGATCTATTGGCCATGTTGCGATCTATTGGCCATGGCACGATCTATTGGCCATGGCGCGATCTATTGGCCATGTTGCGATCTATTGGCCATGTTGCGATCCATTGGCCATGTTGCGATCTATTGGCCATGGCGCGATCTATTGGCCATGGCGCAATCTATTGGCCATGTTGCGATCCATTGGCCATGGCGCGATCTATTGGCCATGCCGCAATCTATTGGCCATGTTGCGATCTATTGGCCATGTTGCAATCCATTGGCCATGGCGCGATCTATTGGCCATGGCGCAATCTATTGGCCATGTTGCGATCTATTGGCCATGTTGCGATCTATTGGCCATGTTGCGATCTATTGGCCATGTTGCGATCCATTGGCCATGGCGCGATCTATTGGCCATGGCGCGATCTATTGGCCATGTCGCGATCTATTGGCCATGTTGCGATCTATTAGCCATGTTGCGATCTATTGGCCATGTTGCGATCTATTGGCCATGTTGCGATCTATTGGCCATGTTGCGATCTATTGGTCATGGCGCAATCTATTGGTCATGGCGCGATCTATTGGCCATGTTGCGATCTATTGGTCATGGCGCGATCTATTGGCCATGTTGCGATCTATTGGCCATGGCGCGATCTATTGGCCATGTTGCGATCTATTGGCCATGTTGCGATCTATTGGTAATGGCGCAATCTATTGGTCATGGCGCGATCTATTGGTCATGGCGCGATCTATTGGCCATGTTGCGATCTATTGGCCATGGCGCGATCTATTGGCCATGTTGCGATCTATTGGTCATGGCGCAATCTATTGGTCATGGCGCGATCTATTGGCCATGTTGCGATCTATTGGCCATGGCGCGATCTATTGGCCATGTTGCGATCTATTGGCCATGGCGCGATCTATTGGTCATGGAGCGATCTATTGGCCATGTTGTGATCTATTGGTCATGGCGCGATCTATTGGCCATGTTGCGATCCATTGGCCATGGCGCGATCTATTGGCCATGGCGCGATCTATTGGCCATGGCGCGATCTATTGGTCATGGCGCAATCTATTGGCCATGGCGCGATCTATTGGTCATGGCGCAATCTATTGGCCATGTTGCGATCCATTGGCCATGGCGCGATCTATTGGCCATGGCGCAATCTATTGGCCATGTTGCGATCTATTGGCCATGTTGCGATCTATTGGCCATGTTGCGATCTATTGGCCATGTTGCGATCCATTGGCCATGGCGCGATCTATTGGCCATGGCGCGATCTATTGGCCATGTCGCGATCTATTGGCCATGTTGCGATCTATTGGCCATGTTGCGATCTATTGGCCATGTTGCGATCTATTGGCCATGTTGCGATCTATTGGCCATGTTGCGATCTATTGGCCATGGCGCGATCTATTGGCCATGGCGCGATCTATTGGCCATGTTGCGATCTATTGGCCATGTTGCGATCCATTGGCCATGGCGCGATCTATTGGCCATGGCGCGATCTATTGGCCATGTTGCGATCTATTGGTCATGGCGCGATCTATTGGCCATGTTGCGATCCATTGGCCATGGCGCGATCTATTGGCCATGGCACGATCTATTGGTTATGTTGCGATCTATTGGTCATGGCGCGATCTATTGGCCATGTTGCGATCCATTGGCCATGGCGCGATCTATTGGCCATGGCGCAATCTATTGGCCATGTTGCGATCTATTGGCCATGTTGCGATCTATTGGCCATATTGCGATCTATTGGCCATGTTGCGATCCATTGGCCATGTTGCGATCCATTGGCCATGGCGCGATCCATTGGCCATGGCACGATCTATTGGCCATGGCGCGATCTATTGGCCATGTCGCGATCTATTGGCCATGTTGCGATCTATTGGCCATGTTGCGATCTATTGGCCATATTGCGATCTATTGGCCATGTGTCGATCTATTGGCCATGTTGCGATCTATTGGTCATGGCGCAATCTATTGGCCATGTTGCGATCTATTGGCCATGTTGCGATCTATTGGCTATGTTGCGATCTATTGGCCATGGCGCGATGTATTAGCCATGTTGCGATCTATTGGCCATGGAGCGATCTGTTGGTCATGTTGCGATCTATTGGCCATGTTGCGATCTATTGGACATGTTACGATCTATTGGCCATGGCGCGATCTATTGGCCATGTTGCGATCTATTGGCCATGGCGCGATCTATTGGCCATGTTGCGATCTATTACCCAAGGCGCGATCTATTGGCCACGTTGCGATCTATTAGCCATGTTGCGATCTATTGGCCATGTTGCGATCTATTGGCCATGTTGCGATCTATTGGCCATGTTGCGATCTATTGGCCATGTTGCGATCCATTGGCCACGTTGCGATCTATTGGCCATGGCGCGATCTTTTGGCCATGGCGCGATCTATTGGCCATGTTGTGATCTATTGGCCATGGCACGATCTATTGGCCATGGCACGATCTATTGGCCATGGCGCGATCTATTGGCCGTGTTGCGATCTATTGGCCATGTTGCGATCTATTGGCCATGTTGCGATCTATTGGCCATGGCGCGATCTATTGGCCATGTTGCGATCTATTACCCAAGGCGCGATCTATTGGCCACGTTGCGATCTATTAGCCATGTTGCGATCTATTGGCCATGTTGCGATCTATTGGCCATGTTGCGATCTATTGGCCATGTTGCGATCTATTGGCCATGTTGCGATCCATTGGCCACGTTGCGATCTATTGGCCATGGCGCGATCTTTTGGCCATGGCGCGATCTATTGGCCATGTTGCGATCTATTGGCCATGTTGCGATCCATTGGCCACGTTGTGATCTATTGGCCATGGCGCGATCTTTTGGCCATGGCACGATCTATTGGCCATGTTGCGATCTATTGGCCATGGCACGATCTATTGGCCATGTTGTGATCTATTGGCCATGGCACGATCTATTGGCCATGGCACGATCTATTGGCCATGGCGCGATCTATTGGCCGTGTTGCGATCTATTGGCCATGTTGCGATCTATTGGCCATGTTGCGATCTATTGGCCATGTTGCGATCTATTGGCCATGTTGCGATCTACTGGCCATGGCGCGATCTATTGGCCATGTTGCGATCTATTGGCCATGTTGCGATCTATTGGCCATGTTCCGATCTATTGGCCATGGCGCGATCTATTGGCCATGGCACGATCTATTGGCCATGGCACGATCTATTGGCCATGTTGCGATCTACTGGCCATGGCGCGATCTATTGGCCATGGTGCGATCTATTGTTCATGGCGCGATCTATTGGCCATGTTGCGATCCATTGGCCATGTTGCGATCTATTGGCCATGGTGCGATCTATTGTTCATGGCACGATCTATTGGCCATGTTGCGATCCATTGGCCATGTTGCGACCTATTGGCCATGGCGCGATCTATTGGTCATGTTGCGATCTATTAGCCATGGCACGATCTATTGGCCATGGCGCGATCTATTGGCCATGGCGCGATCTATTGGCCATGTTGCGATCCATTGGCCATGTTGCGATCTATTGGCCATGGCGCGATCTATTGGCCATGTTGCGATCTATTGGCCATGGCACGATCTATTGGCCATGGCACAATCTATTGGCCATGGCACGATCTATTGGCCATGGCGCGATCTATTGGCCATGGCACGATCTATTGGCCATGGCGCGATCTATTGGCCATGTTGCGATCCATTGGCCATGTTGCGATCTATTGGCCATGTTGCGATCCATTGGCCATGGCGCGATCTATTGGCCATGGCGCGATCTATTGGTCATGTTGCGATCTATTGGTCATGTTGCGATCTATTGGCCATGTTGCGATCCATTGGCCATGTTGCGATCTATTGGCCATGTTGCGATCTATTGGCCATGGCGCGATCTATTGGCCATGTTGCGATCTATTGGCCATGTTGCGATCTATTGGCCATGTTGCGATCTATTGGCCATGGCGCGATCTATTAGCCATGGCGCAATCTATTGGCCATGTTGCGATCTATTGGCCATGGCACGATCTATTGGCCATGGCGCGATCTATTGGCCATGTTGCGATCTATTTGCCATGGCACAATCTATTGGCCATGGCACGATCTATTGGCCATGTTGCGATCTATTGGCCATGGCACGATCTATTGGCCATGGCGCGATCTATTGGCCATGTTGCGATCTATTGGCCATGTTGCGATCCATTGGCCATGTTGCGATCTATTGGCCATGGCGCGATCTATTGGCCATGGCGCAATCTATTGGCCATGTTGCGATCCATTGGCCATGGCGCGATCTATTGGCCATGCCGCAATCTATTGGCCATGTTGCGATCTATTGGCCATGTTGCAATCCATTGGCCATGGCGCGATCTATTGGCCATGGCGCAATCTATTGGCCATGTTGCGATCTATTGGCCATGTTGCGATCTATTGGCCATGTTGCGATCTATTGGCCATGTTGCGATCCATTGGCCATGGCGCGATCTATTGGCCATGGCGCGATCTATTGGCCATGTCGCGATCTATTGGCCATGTTGCGATCTATTAGCCATGTTGCGATCTATTGGCCATGTTGCGATCTATTGGCCATGTTGCGATCTATTGGCCATGTTGCGATCTATTGGTCATGGCGCAATCTATTGGTCATGGCGCGATCTATTGGCCATGTTGCGATCTATTGGTCATGGCGCGATCTATTGGCCATGTTGCGATCTATTGGCCATGGCGCGATCTATTGGCCATGTTGCGATCTATTGGCCATGTTGCGATCTATTGGTAATGGCGCAATCTATTGGTCATGGCGCGATCCATTGGTCATGGCGCGATCTATTGGCCATGTTGCGATCTATTGGCCATGGCGCGATCTATTGGCCATGTTGCGATCTATTGGTCATGGCGCAATCTATTGGTCATGGCGCGATCTATTGGCCATGTTGCGATCTATTGGCCATGGCGCGATCTATTGGCCATGGCGCAATCTATTGGCCATGTTGCGATCTATTGGCCATGTTGCGATCTATTGGCCATGTTGCGATCTATTGGCCATGTTGCGATCCATTGGCCATGGCGCGATCTATTGGCCATGGCGCGATCTATTGGCCATGTCGCGATCTATTGGCCATGTTGCGATCTATTAGCCATGTTGCGATCTATTGGCCATGTTGCGATCTATTGGCCATGTTGCGATCTATTGGCCATGTTGCGATCTATTGGTCATGGCGCAATCTATTGGTCATGGCGCGATCTATTGGCCATGTTGCGATCTATTGGTCATGGCGCGATCTATTGGCCATGTTGCGATCTATTGGCCATGGCGCGATCTATTGGCCATGTTGCGATCTATTGGCCATGTTGCGATCTATTGGTAATGGCGCAATCTATTGGTCATGGCGCGATCTATTGGTCATGGCGCGATCTATTGGCCATGTTGCGATCTATTGGCCATGGCGCGATCTATTGGCCATGTTGCGATCTATTGGTCATGGCGCAATCTATTGGTCATGGCGCGATCTATTGGCCATGTTGCGATCTATTGGCCATGGCGCGATCTATTGGCCATGTTGCGATCTATTGGCCATGGCGCGATCTATTGGTCATGGAGCGATCTATTGGCCATGTTGTGATCTATTGGTCATGGCGCGATCTATTGGCCATGTTGCGATCCATTGGCCATGGCGCGATCTATTGGCCATGGCGCGATCTATTGGCCATGGCGCGATCTATTGGTCATGGCGCAATCTATTGGCCATGGCGCGATCTATTGGTCATGGCGCAATCTATTGGCCATGTTGCGATCCATTGGCCATGGCGCGATCTATTGGCCATGGCGCAATCTATTGGCCATGTTGCGATCTATTGGCCATGTTGCGATCTATTGGCCATGTTGCGATCTATTGGCCATGTTGCGATCCATTGGCCATGGCGCGATCTATTGGCCATGGCGCGATCTATTGGCCATGTCGCGATCTATTGGCCATGTTGCGATCTATTGGCCATGTTGCGATCTATTGGCCATGTTGCGATCTATTGGCCATGTTGCGATCTATTGGCCATGTTGCGATCTATTGGCCATGGCGCGATCTATTGGCCATGGCGCGATCTATTGGCCATGTTGCGATCTATTGGCCATGTTGCGATCCATTGGCCATGGCGCGATCTATTGGCCATGGCGCGATCTATTGGCCATGTTGCGATCTATTGGTCATGGCGCGATCTATTGGCCATGTTGCGATCCATTGGCCATGGCGCGATCTATTGGCCATGGCACGATCTATTGGTTATGTTGCGATCTATTGGTCATGGCGCGATCTATTGGCCATGTTGCGATCCATTGGCCATGGCGCGATCTATTGGCCATGGCGCAATCTATTGGCCATGTTGCGATCTATTGGCCATGTTGCGATCTATTGGCCATATTGCGATCTATTGGCCATGTTGCGATCCATTGGCCATGTTGCGATCCATTGGCCATGGCGCGATCCATTGGCCATGGCACGATCTATTGGCCATGGCGCGATCTATTGGCCATGTCGCGATCTATTGGCCATGTTGCGATCTATTGGCCATGTTGCGATCTATTGGCCATATTGCGATCTATTGGCCATGTGTCGATCTATTGGCCATGTTGCGATCTATTGGTCATGGCGCAATCTATTGGCCATGTTGCGATCTATTGGCCATGTTGCGATCTATTGGCTATGTTGCGATCTATTGGCCATGGCGCGATGTATTAGCCATGTTGCGATCTATTGGCCATGGAGCGATCTGTTGGTCATGTTGCGATCTATTGGCCATGTTGCGATCTATTGGACATGTTACGATCTATTGGCCATGGCGCGATCTATTGGCCATGTTGCGATCTATTGGCCATGGCGCGATCTATTGGCCATGTTGCGATCTATTACCCAAGGCGCGATCTATTGGCCACGTTGCGATCTATTAGCCATGTTGCGATCTATTGGCCATGTTGCGATCTATTGGCCATGTTGCGATCTATTGGCCATGTTGCGATCTATTGGCCATGTTGCGATCCATTGGCCACGTTGCGATCTATTGGCCATGGCGCGATCTTTTGGCCATGGCGCGATCTATTGGCCATGTTGTGATCTATTGGCCATGGCACGATCTATTGGCCATGGCACGATCTATTGGCCATGGCGCGATCTATTGGCCGTGTTGCGATCTATTGGCCATGTTGCGATCTATTGGCCATGTTGCGATCTATTGGCCATGGCGCGATCTATTGGCCATGTTGCGATCTATTACCCAAGGCGCGATCTATTGGCCACGTTGCGATCTATTAGCCATGTTGCGATCTATTGGCCATGTTGCGATCTATTGGCCATGTTGCGATCTATTGGCCATGTTGCGATCTATTGGCCATGTTGCGATCCATTGGCCACGTTGCGATCTATTGGCCATGGCGCGATCTTTTGGCCATGGCGCGATCTATTGGCCATGTTGCGATCTATTGGCCATGTTGCGATCCATTGGCCACGTTGTGATCTATTGGCCATGGCGCGATCTTTTGGCCATGGCACGATCTATTGGCCATGTTGCGATCTATTGGCCATGGCACGATCTATTGGCCATGTTGTGATCTATTGGCCATGGCACGATCTATTGGCCATGGCACGATCTATTGGCCATGGCGCGATCTATTGGCCGTGTTGCGATCTATTGGCCATGTTGCGATCTATTGGCCATGTTGCGATCTATTGGCCATGTTGCGATCTATTGGCCATGTTGCGATCTACTGGCCATGGCGCGATCTATTGGCCATGTTGCGATCTATTGGCCATGTTGCGATCTATTGGCCATGTTGCGATCTATTGGCCATGGCGCGATCTATTGGCCATGGCACGATCTATTGGCCATGGCACGATCTATTGGCCATGTTGCGATCTACTGGCCATGGCGCGATCTATTGGCCATGGTGCGATCTATTGTTCATGGCGCGATCTATTGGCCATGTTGCGATCCATTGGCCATGTTGCGATCTATTGGCCATGGTGCGATCTATTGTTCATGGCACGATCTATTGGCCATGTTGCGATCCATTGGCCATGTTGCGACCTATTGGCCATGGCGCGATCTATTGGTCATGTTGCGATCTATTAGCCATGGCACGATCTATTGGCCATGGCGCGATCTATTGGCCATGGCGCGATCTATTGGCCATGTTGCGATCCATTGGCCATGTTGCGATCTATTGGCCATGGCGCGATCTATTGGCCATGTTGCGATCTATTGGCCATGGCACGATCTATTGGCCATGGCACAATCTATTGGCCATGGCACGATCTATTGGCCATGGCGCGATCTATTGGCCATGGCACGATCTATTGGCCATGGCGCGATCTATTGGCCATGTTGCGATCCATTGGCCATGTTGCGATCTATTGGCCATGTTGCGATCCATTGGCCATGGCGCGATCTATTGGCCATGGCGCGATCTATTGGTCATGTTGCGATCTATTGGTCATGTTGCGATCTATTGGCCATGTTGCGATCCATTGGCCATGTTGCGATCTATTGGCCATGTTGCGATCTATTGGCCATGGCGCGATCTATTGGCCATGTTGCGATCTATTGGCCATGTTGCGATCTATTGGCCATGTTGCGATCTATTGGCCATGGCGCGATCTATTAGCCATGGCGCAATCTATTGGCCATGTTGCGATCTATTGGCCATGGCACGATCTATTGGCCATGGCGCGATCTATTGGCCATGTTGCGATCTATTTGCCATGGCACAATCTATTGGCCATGGCACGATCTATTGGCCATGTTGCGATCTATTGGCCATGGCACGATCTATTGGCCATGGCGCGATCTATTGGCCATGTTGCGATCTATTGGCCATGTTGCGATCCATTGGCCATGTTGCGATCTATTGGCCATGGCGCGATCTATTGGCCATGGCGCAATCTATTGGCCATGTTGCGATCCATTGGCCATGGCGCGATCTATTGGCCATGCCGCAATCTATTGGCCATGTTGCGATCTATTGGCCATGTTGCAATCCATTGGCCATGGCGCGATCTATTGGCCATGGCGCAATCTATTGGCCATGTTGCGATCTATTGGCCATGTTGCGATCTATTGGCCATGTTGCGATCTATTGGCCATGTTGCGATCCATTGGCCATGGCGCGATCTATTGGCCATGGCGCGATCTATTGGCCATGTCGCGATCTATTGGCCATGTTGCGATCTATTAGCCATGTTGCGATCTATTGGCCATGTTGCGATCTATTGGCCATGTTGCGATCTATTGGCCATGTTGCGATCTATTGGTCATGGCGCAATCTATTGGTCATGGCGCGATCTATTGGCCATGTTGCGATCTATTGGTCATGGCGCGATCTATTGGCCATGTTGCGATCTATTGGCCATGGCGCGATCTATTGGCCATGTTGCGATCTATTGGCCATGTTGCGATCTATTGGTAATGGCGCAATCTATTGGTCATGGCGCGATCTATTGGTCATGGCGCGATCTATTGGCCATGTTGCGATCTATTGGCCATGGCGCGATCTATTGGCCATGTTGCGATCTATTGGTCATGGCGCAATCTATTGGTCATGGCGCGATCTATTGGCCATGTTGCGATCTATTGGCCATGGCGCGATCTATTGGCCATGTTGCGATCTATTGGCCATGGCGCGATCTATTGGTCATGGAGCGATCTATTGGCCATGTTGTGATCTATTGGTCATGGCGCGATCTATTGGCCATGTTGCGATCCATTGGCCATGGCGCGATCTATTGGCCATGGCGCGATCTATTGGCCATGGCGCGATCTATTGGTCATGGCGCAATCTATTGGCCATGGCGCGATCTATTGGTCATGGCGCAATCTATTGGCCATGTTGCGATCCATTGGCCATGGCGCGATCTATTGGCCATGGCGCAATCAATTGGCCATGTTGCGATCTATTGGCCATGTTGCGATCTATTGGCCATGTTGCGATCTATTGGCCATGTTGCGATCCATTGGCCATGGCGCGATCTATTGGCCATGGCGCGATCGATTGGCCATGTCGCGATCTATTGGCCATGTCGCGATCTATTGGCCATGTTGCGATCTATTGGCCATGTTGCGATCTATTGGCCATGTTGCGATCTATTGGCCATGTTGCGATCTATTGGCCATGGCGCGATCTATTGGCCATGGCGCGATCTATTGGCCATGTTGCGATCTATTGGCCATGTTGCGATCCATTGGCCATGGCGCGATCTATTGGCCATGGCGCGATCTATTGGCCATGTTGCGATCTATTGGTCATGGCGCGATCTATTGGCCATGTTGCGATCCATTGGCCATGGCGCGATCTATTGGCCATGGCACGATCTATTGGTTATGTTGCGATCTATTGGTCATGGCGCGATCTATTGGCCATGTTGCGATCCATTGGCCATGGCGCGATCTATTGGCCATGGCGCAATCTATTGGCCATGTTGCGATCTATTGGCCATGTTGCGATCTATTGGCCATATTGCGATCTATTGGCCATGTTGCGATCCATTGGCCATGTTGCGATCCATTGGCCATGGCGCGATCCATTGGCCATGGCACGATCTATTGGCCATGGCGCGATCTATTGGCCATGTCGCGATCTATTGGCCATGTTGCGATCTATTGGCCATGTTGCGATCTATTGGCCATATTGCGATCTATTGGCCATGTGTCGATCTATTGGCCATGTTGCGATCTATTGGTCATGGCGCAATCTATTGGCCATGTTGCGATCTCTTGGCCATGTTGCGATCTATTGGCTATGTTGCGATCTATTGGCCATGGCGCGATGTATTAGCCATGTTGCGATCTATTGGCCATGGCGCGATCTGTTGGTCATGTTGCGATCTATTGGCCATGTTGCGATCTATTGGACATGTTACGATCTATTGGCCATGGCGCGATCTATTGGCCATGTTGCGATCTATTGGCCATGGCGCGATCTATTGGCCATGTTGCGATCTATTACCCAAGGCGCGATCTATTGGCCACGTTGCGATCTATTAGCCATGTTGCGATCTATTGGCCATGTTGCGATCTATTGGCCATGTTGCGATCTATTGGCCATGTTGCGATCTATTGGCCATGTTGCGATCCATTGGCCACGTTGCGATCTATTGGCCATGGCGCGATCTTTTGGCCATGGCGCGATCTATTGGCCATGTTGTGATCTATTGGCCATGGCACGATCTATTGGCCATGGCACGATCTATTGGCCATGGCGCGATCTATTGGCCGTGTTGCGATCTATTGGCCATGTTGCGATCTATTGGCCATGTTGCGATCTATTGGCCATGGCGCGATCTATTGGCCATGTTGCGATCTATTACCCAAGGCGCGATCTATTGGCCACGTTGCGATCTATTAGCCATGTTGCGATCTATTGGCCATGTTGCGATCTATTGGCCATGTTGCGATCTATTGGCCATGTTGCGATCTATTGGCCATGTTGCGATCCATTGGCCACGTTGCGATCTATTGGCCATGGCGCGATCTTTTGGCCATGGCGCGATCTATTGGCCATGTTGCGATCTATTGGCCATGTTGCGATCCATTGGCCACGTTGTGATCTATTGGCCATGGCGCGATCTTTTGGCCATGGCACGATCTATTGGCCATGTTGCGATCTATTGGCCATGGCACGATCTATTGGCCATGTTGTGATCTATTGGCCATGGCACGATCTATTGGCCATGGCACGATCTATTGGCCATGGCGCGATCTATTGGCCGTGTTGCGATCTATTGGCCATGTTGCGATCTATTGGCCATGTTGCGATCTATTGGCCATGTTGCGATCTATTGGCCATGTTGCGATCTACTGGCCATGGCGCGATCTATTGACCATGTTGCGATCTATTGGCCATTGTGCGATCTATTGGCCATGTTCCGATCTATTGGCCATGGCACGATCTATTGGCCATGGCACGATCTATTGGCCATGTTGCGATCTACTGGCCATGGCGCGATCTATTGGCCATGGTGCGATCTATTGTTCATGGCGCGATCTATTGGCCATGTTGCGATCCATTGGCCATGTTGCGATCTATTGGCCATGGTGCGATCTATTGTTCATGGCACGATCTATTGGCCATGTTGCGATCCATTGGCCATGTTGCGACCTATTGGCCATGGCGCGATCTATTGGTCATGTTGCGATCTATTAGCCATGGCACGATCTATTGGCCATGGCGCGATCTATTGGCCATGGCGCGATCTATTGGCCATGTTGCGATCCATTGGCCATGTTGCGATCTATTGGCCATGGCGCGATCTATTGGCCATGTTGCGATCTATTGGCCATGGCGCGATCTATTGGCCATGTTGCGATCCATTGGCCATGTTGCGACCTATTAGCCATGGCGCAATCTATTGGCCATGTTGCGACCTATTAGCCATGGCGCAATCTATTGGCCATGTTACGACCCATTGGCCATGGCGCGATCTATTGGCCATGGCGCGATCTATTAGCCATGGCGCAATCTATTGGCCATGTTGCGATCTATTGGCCATGGCACGATCTATTGGCCATGTTGCGATCTATTGGCCATGTTGCGATCTATTGGCCATGGCGCGATCTATTAGTCATGTTGCGATCTATTGGCCATGTTGCGATCTATTGGCCATGGCACGATCTATTGGCCATGGCGCGATCTATTGGCCATGTTGCGATCTATTTGCCATGGCGCGATCTATTGGCCATGGCGCGATCCATTGGCCACGTTGCGATCTATTGGCCATGGCACGATCTATTGGCCATGGCACAATCTATTGGCCATGGCACGATCTATTGGCCATGTTGCGATCTATTGGCCATGGCACGATCTATTGGCCATGGCACAATCTATTGGCCATGGCACGATCTATTGGCCATGGCGCGATCTATTGGCCATGGCACGATCTATTGGCCATGGCGCGATCTATTGGCCATGTTGCGATCTATTGGCCATGTTGCGATCCATTGGCCATGTTGCGATCTATTGGCCATGGCACGATCTATTGGCCATGGCACAATCTATTGGCCATGGCACGATCTATTGGCCATGGCGCGATCTATTGGCCATGGCACGATCTATTGGCCATGGCGCGATCTATTGGCCATGTTGCGATCTATTGGCCATGTTGCGATCCATTGGCCATGTTGCGATCTATTGGCCATGTTGCGATCCATTGGCCATGGCGCGATCTATTGGCCATGGCGCGATCTATTGGTCATGTTGCGATCTATTGGTCATGTTGCGATCTATTGGCCATGTTGCGATCCATTGGCCATGTTGCGATCTATTGGCCATGTTGCGATCTATTGGCCATGGCGCGATCTATTGGCCATGTTGCGATCTATTGGCCATGGCGCGATCTATTGGCCATGGCACGATCTATTGGCCATGTTGCGATCTATTGGCCATGTTGCGATCTATTGGCCATGTTGCGATCTATTGGCCATATTGCGATCCATTGGCCATGTTGCGATCCATTGGCCATGGCGCGATCTATTGGCCATGTTGCGATCCATTGGCCATGTTGCGATCCATTGGCCATGGCGCGATCTATTGGCCATGTTGCGATCTATTGGCCATGGCACGATCTATTGGTCATGGCGCGATCTATTGGCCATGTTGCGATCCATTGGCCATGGCGCGATCTATTGGCCATGTTGCGATCCATTGGCCATGTTGCGATCCATTGGCCATGGCGCGATCTATTGGCCATGTTGCGATCTATTGGCCATGGCACGATCTATTGGTCATGGCGCGATCTATTGGCCATGGCACGATCTATTGGTCATGGCGCGATCTATTGGCCATGGCGCGATCTATTGGTCATGTTGCGATCTATTGGCCATGGCGCGATCTATTGGCCATGGCACAATCTATTGGTCATGTTGCGATCTATTGGCCATGGCGCGATCTATTGGCCATGGCGCGATCTATTGGCCATGGCGCGATCTATTGGCCATGGCACAATCTATTGGTCATGTTACGATCTATTGGCCATGTTGCGATCTATTGGTCATGGCACAATCTATTGGTCATGTTACGATCTATTGGCCATGGCACGATCTATTGGCCATGTTGCGATCTATTGGCCATGGCACGATCTATTGGCCATGTTGCGATCTATTGGCCATGGCGCGATCTATTGGCCATGGCACAATCTATTGGTCATGTTACGATCTATTGGCCATGTTGCGATCTATTGGTCATGGCACAATCTATTGGTCATGTTGCGATCTATTGGCCATGGCACGATCTATTGGCCATGTTGCGATCTATTGGCCATGGCGCGATCTATTGGCCATGGCACAATCTATTGGTCATGTTACGATCTATTGGCCATGTTGCGATCTATTGGTCGTGGCACAATCTATTGGTCATGTTACGATCTATTGGTCATGTTGCGATCTATTGGCCATGGCACGATCTATTGGCCATGTTGCCATCTATTGGCCATGGCACGATCTATTGGCCATGTTGCGATCTATTGGCCATGGCGCGATCTATTGGCCATGGCACAATCTATTGGTCATGTTACGATCTATTGGCCATGGCACGATCTATTGGTCATGTTGCGATCTATTGGCCATGGCACGATCTATTGGTCATGTTACGATCTATTGGCCATGTTGCGATCTATTGGCCATGGCGCGATCTATTGGTCATGTTGCGATCTATTGGCCATGGCACGATCTATTGGCCATGTTGCGATCTATTGGCCATGGCGCGATCTATTGGCCATGGCACAATCTATTGGTCATGTTACGATCTATTGGCCATGTTGCGATCTATTGGCCATGGCGCGATCTATTGGCCATGGCACAATCTATTGGTCATGTTACGATCTATTGGCCATGGCACGATCTATTGGTCATGTTGCGATCTATTGGCCATGGCACGATCTATTGGTCATGTTACGATCTATTGGCCATGTTGCGATCTATTGGCCATGGCGCGATCTATTGGTCATGTTACGATCTATTGGCCATGTTACGATCTATTGGCCATGGCACGATCTATTGGCCATGTTGCCATCTATTGGCCATGGCACGATCTATTGGCCATGTTGCGATCGATTGGCCATGGCGCGATCTATTGGCCATGGCACAATCTATTGGTCATGTTACGATCTATTGGCCATGGCACGATCTATTGGCCATGTTGCGATCTATTGGCCATGGCACGATCTATTGGTCATGTTGCGATCTATTGGCCATGGCACGATCTATTGGTCATGTTACGATCTATTGGCCATGTTGCGATCTATTGGCCATGGCGCGATCTATTGGCCATGGCACAATCTATTGGTCATGTTACGATCTATTGGCCATGTTGCGATCTATTGGCCATGGCACAATCTATTGGCCATGTTGCGATCTATTGGTCATGGCACGATCTATTGGCCATGGCACAATCTATTGGTCATGTTACGATCTATTGGCCATGTTGCGATCTATTGGTCATGGCACGATCTATTGGCCATGTTGCGATCTATTGCTCATGGCGCGATCTATTGGTCATGGCACGATCTATTGGCCATGTTGCGATCTATTGGCCACGTTGCGATCTATTGGCCATGGTGCGATCTATTGGCCACATTGCGATCTATTGGTCATGGCGCGATCTATTGGCCATGGCACGATCTATTGGCCACATTGCGATCTATTGGTCATGGCGCGATCTATTGGCCATGGCACGATCTATTGGCCACGTTGCGATCTATTGGTCATGGCACGATCTATTGGCCATGGCGCGATCTATTGGTCATGGCGCGATCTATTGACCATGGCACGATCTATTGGTCATGGCGCGATCTATTGGCCATGGCGCGATCTATTGGCCATGGCACGATCTATTGGCCATGGCACGATCTATTGGTCATGTTGCGATCTATTGGCCATGGCACGATCTATTGGTCATGTTGCGATCTATTGGCCATGGCACGATCTATTGGCCATGGCACGATCTATTGGCCATGGCACGATCTATTGGTCATGGTGCGATCTATTGGCCATGGCACGATCTATTGGCCACGTTGCGATCTATTGGTCATGGCACGATCTATTGGCCATGGCGCGATCTATTGGTCATGTTGCGATCTATTGGCCATGGCTCAATCTATTGGTCATGCTGCGATCTATTGGCCATGGCACGATCTATTGGTCATGGCACGATCTATTGGCCATGGCACGATCTATTGGTCATGTTGCGATCTATTGGCCATGGCACGATCTATTGGTCATGTTGCGATCTATTGGCCATGGCACGATCTATTGGCCATGGCACGATCTATTGGCCATGGCACGATCTATTGGTCATGGTGCGATCTATTGGCCATGGCACGATCTATTGGCCATGTTGCGATCTATTGGCCATGTTATAGAATCATAGAATCATAGAAGTTTACAGCATGGAAACAGGCCCTTCGGCCCAACCAGTCCATGCCGCCCAGTTTTTTACCATTAAGCTAGTCCCAGTTGCCCGCACTTGGCCCATAACCCTCTATACCCATCTTACCCATGTAACCATCTAAATGCTTTTTGAAAGACACAATTGTACCCGCTTCTACTACTACCTCTGGCAGCCCATTCCAGACACTCACTACCCTCTGAGTGAAGAAATTGCCCCTCTGGGCCCTTCTGAATCTCTCCCCTCTCACCTTAAACCTATGCCCTCTAGTTTTAGACTCCCCTACCTTTGGGAAAAGATGTTGACTATCTACCTTATCTATGCCCCTCATTATTTTATAGACCTCTATAAGATCACCCCTAAGCCTCCTACGCTCCAGGGAAAAAAGTCCCAGTCTATCCAGCCTCTCCTTATAACTCAAACCATCAAGTCCCGGCAACATCCGAGTAAATCTTTTCTGCACTCTTTCTAGTTTAATAATATCCTTTCTATAATATGGTGACCAGAACTGCACACAGTATTCCAAGTGTGGCCGTACCAATGTCTTGTACAACTTCAACAAGACGTCCCAACTCCTATATTCAATGTTCTGACCAATGAAACCAAGCATGCCGAATGCCTTCTTCACCACCCTGTCCACCTGCGACTCCACCTTCAAGGAGCTATGAACCTGTACTCCTAGATCTCTTTGTTCTATAACTCTCCCCAACGCCATACCATTAACTGAGTAGGTCCTGGCCTGATTCGATCTGCCAAAATGCATCACCTCACATTTATCTAAATTAAACTCCATCTGCCATTCGTCGGCCCACTGGCCTAATTGATCAAGATCCCGTTGCAATCCTAGATAACCTTCTTCACTATCCACTATGCCACCAATCTTGGTGTCATCTGCAAACTTACTAACCATGCCTCCTAAATTCTCATCCAAATCATTAATATAAATCACAAATAACAGTGGACCCAGCACCGATCCCTGAGGCACACCACTGGTCACAGGCCTCCAGTTTGAAAAACAACCCTCTACAACCACCCTCTGCCTTCTGTCGTCCAGCCAATTTTGAATCCAATTGGCAACCTCACCCTGGATCCCGTGAGCTTTAACCTTCTGCAACAACCTACCATGCGGTACCTTGTCAAAGGCTTTGCTAAAGTCCATGTAGACAACGTCTACTGCACTACCCTCATCCACCTTCTTGGTCACTCCCTCAAAAAACTCAATCAAATTTGTGAGACATGATTTTCCACGCACAAAGCCATGCTGACTGCCCCGAATCAGTCCTTGCCTCTCTAAATGCTTGTAGATCCTGTCTCTCAGAATACCTTCTAGCAACTTACCTACTACAGACGTTAGGCTCACCGGTCTGTAGTTCCCAGGCTTTTCCCTGCTGCCCTTCTTAAACAAGGGCACAACATTCGCCACTCTCCAATCTTCAGGCACCTCACCTGTGGCTGCCGATGATTCAAATATCTCGGTTAGGGGACCCGCAATTTCCTCCCTAGCCTCCCACAACATCCTGGGATACATTTCATCAGGTCCCGGGGATTTATCTACCTTGATGCGCTTTAAGACTTCCAGCACCTCCTCCTCTGTAATATGCACACTTCTCAAGACATCACTATTTATTTCCCTTAGTTTCCTAACATCCATGCCTTTCTCCACCGTGAATACCGATGAGAAATATTCATTCAGGATCTCACCCAACTCTTGTGGCTCTGCACATAAATGCCCTTGTTGATCCTTAAGAGGCCCTACTCTGTCCCTAGTTACTCTTTTCCCCTTTATGTATCTGTAGAATCTCTTTGGATTCTCCCTTGCATTATTTGCCAAAGCAATTTCATGTCCCCTTTTTGCCCTCCTGATTTCCCTCTTAACTCTATTTCGACAATCTCTATACTCTTCAAGGGATCCACTTGATCCCAGTTGCTTATGTACGTCATATGCCTCCTTCTTCTTTTTGACCAGAGTCTCAATATCTCGAGTCATCCAGGGTTGCGATCTATTGGTCATGTTGCGATCTATTGGCCATGGCACGATCTATTGGTCATGGCACAATCTATTGGCCATGGCACGATCTATTGGCCATGGCACGATCTATTGGTCATGGCGCGATCTATTGGCCATGTGGCGATCTATTGGCCATGTTGCGATCTATTGGCCATGGCACGATCTATTGGCCATGTTGCGATCTATTGGCCATGTTGCGATCTATTGGCCATGGCACAATCTATTGGCCATGGCACGATCTATTGGCCATGGCACGATCTATTGGCCATGGCACGATCTATTGGTCATGGCACGATCTGTTGGTCATGGCGCGATCTGTTGGCCATGGCGCGATCTATTGGTCATGGCGCGATCTATTGGCCATGTTGCGATCTTTTGGCCATGTTGCGATCTATTGGCCATGGCGCGATCTATTGGCCATGTTGTGATCTATTGGCCATGGTGCGATCTATTGGTCATGTTGCGATCTATTGGCCATGTTGCGATCTTTTGGTCATGGCACGATCTATTGGCCATGGTGCGATCTATTGGTCATGTTGCGATCTATTGGCCATGGCACGATCTATTGGTCATGGCACGATCTATTGGTCATGTTGTGATCTATTGGCCATGTTGCGATCTATTGGCCATGGTGCGATCTATTGGCCATGTTGTGATCTATTGGCCATGTTGCGATCTATTGGCCATGGCACGATCTATTGGTCATGGCACGATCTATTGGTCATGTTGCGATCTATTGGCCATGTTGCGATCTATTGGCCATGGCGCGATCTATTGGCCATGTTGTGATCTATTGGCCATGTTGCGATCTATTGGCCATGTTGCGACCTATTGGCCATGTTGCGATCTATTGGCCATGGCGCGATCTATTGGCCATGTTGTGATCTATTGGCCATGTTGTGATCTATTGGCCATGTTGCGATCTATTGGCCATGGCGCGATCTATTGGCCATGTTGCGATCTATTGGCTATGGTGCGATCTATTGGCCATGTTGCGATATATTGGCCATGTTGCGATCTATTGGCCATGGTGCGATCTATTGGCCATGTTGCGATATATTGGCCATGGTGCGATCTATTGGCCATGTTGCGATATATTGGCCATGGTGCGATCTATTGGCCATGTTGTGATCTATTGGCCATGGCACAATCTATTGGCCATGGCACAATCTATTGGCCATGTTGCGATCTATTGGCCATGGCGCGATCTATTGGCCATGTTGCGATCTATTGGCCATGTTGCGATCTATTGGCCATGGCGCGATCTATTGGTCATGTTGCGATCTATTGGCCATGTTGCGATCTATTGGCCATGTTGCGATCTATTGGCCATGTTGCGATATATTGGCCATGTTGCGATCTATTGGCCATGGTGCGATCTATTGGCCATGTTGCGATCTATTGGCCATGTTGCGATCTATTGGCCATGTTGCGATATATTGGCCATGTTGCGATCTATTGGCCATGTTGCGATATATTGGCCATGTTGCGATCTATTGGCCATGTTGCGATCTATTGGCCATGTTGCGATATATTGGCCATGGCACGATCTATTGGCCATGTTGCGATATATTGGCCATGTTGCGATCTATTGGCCATGGTGCGATCTATTGGCCATGTTGCGATCTATTGGCCATGTTGCGATCTATTGGCCATGTTGCGATCTATTGGCCATGGTGCGATCTATTGGCCATGTTGCGATCTATTGGCCATGTTGCGATCTATTGGCCATGTTGCGATATATTGGCCATGGTGCGATATATTGGCCATGTTGCGATCTATTGGCCATGTTGCGATCTATTGGCCATGTTGCGATATATTGGCCATGGTGCGATATATTGGCCATGGTGCGATCTATTGGCCATGGTGCGATCTATTGGCCATGGCACAATCTATTGGCCATGGCACGATCTATTGGCCATGGCACAATCTATTGGCCATGGCACGATCTATTGGCCATGTTGTGATCTATTGGCCATGGCGAGATCTATTGGCCATGGCACAATCTATTGGCCATGGCACAATCTATTGGCCATGTTGCGATCTATTGGCCATGTTGCGATCTATTGGCCATGGCGCGATCTATTGGCCATGTTGCGATCTATTGGCCATGTTGCGATCTATTGGCCATGGCGCGATCTATTGGTCATGTTGCGATCTATTGGCCATGTTGCGATCTATTGGCCATGTTGCGATCTATTGGCCATGTTGCGATATATTGGCCATGTTGCGATCTATTGGCCATGGTGCGATCTATTGGCCATGTTGCGATCTATTGGCCATGTTGCGATCTATTGGCCATGTTGCGATATATTGGCCATGTTGCGATCTATTGGCCATGTTGCGATATATTGGCCATGTTGCGATCTATTGGCCATGTTGCGATCTATTGGCCATGTTGCGATATATTGGCCATGGCACGATCTATTGGCCATGTTGCGATATATTGGCCATGTTGCGATCTATTGGCCATGGTGCGATCTATTGGCCATGTTGCGATCTATTGGCCATGTTGCGATCTATTGGCCATGTTGCGATCTATTGGCCATGGTGCGATCTATTGGCCATGTTGCGATCTATTGGCCATGTTGCGATCTATTGGCCATGTTGCGATATATTGGCCATGGTGCGATATATTGGCCATGGCACGATCTATTGGCCATGTTGTGATCTATTGGCCATGGCGAGATCTATTGGCCATGGCACAATCTATTGGCCATGGCACAATCTATTGGCCATGTTGCGATCTATTGGCCATGGCGAGATCTATAGGTCATGGCACAATCGATTGGCCATGTTACCCTCTCGCCCGAGCACAACGCAACAGTAGATCCCGGGCTTGGTCTCCCGCGGGCTTCCCGGCAGCCTTCACTCCTCACGGGATACACCCAAGTCCCGTGAGGTGTTGGAATCGGAATCATGGCTAAAAGGGATGTGAACAAACGGCGCACTACCTACATAGGGGTTAAACCTACCAAGGCGAGCTCACCGGGGATCTACCGGCCTACCGGGATCTACCGACCTCCCGGGATCACTGGCCTCCCGAGATCTACCGCCTCCCGGGATTTACCACCTCCCGGGATCAACCGGCCTGGGATCCACCAGCCTCCTGGGATCTACCAGCCTCCTGGGATCTACCAACTTCCTGGGATCTACCTACCTCCCGGGATTTACCGGCCACCCGTGATGTACCGGCCTCCCGGGATCTACTGACCTCCCGGGATCTACTGACCTCCCGGGATCTACCAGCCTATTGGGATCTACTGGCCTCCTGGGATCTACCTCCCTCCCAGGATCTACCCACCTCCCGGGATCTACTGACCTCCCGGGTTCTACCAGCCTCTCGGGATCTACTGACCTCCCGGGATTTACCGGCCACCGGGATCTACCCACCTCCCAGGATCTAATGACCTCCCGGGATCTACCAGCCTCTTGGGATCTACTGGCCTCCCGGGATCTACCCACCTCCCGGGATCGACTGACCTCCCGGGATCTACCGGCCGCCCAGGATCTACCCACCTCCCGGGATCTACTGGCATCCGGGGATCTACCGCCCGCCCGGGATCTACACACCTCCTGGGATCTACTGGCCTCACGGGATCTACCAGCCTCTCGGGATCTACTGGCCTCACGGGATCTACCCACCTCCCGGGATCTACTGACCTCCCGGGATCTACCGGCCTCCCAGGATCTACCAACCTCCCGGGATCTACTGACCTCCCGGGATCTACCTACCTCCCGGGATCTACCGGCCTCCCGGGATCTACCGGCCTCCCCAGCAAGGCTGCAGCCGGGCACCGCTCAGTACTGGACCGGGGGAATGGGACCCTGGGGTCTCCCAGGCCATCGGAGGCCCCTGGGTGGCCAGGGGCAGGGCCGGGTGGCTCCCTGGCCCTCCCCCTGGAACACAGGCACATTGGCACTGCCAAAGGTCAGGAGCTGAGGGAGTTCAATGCCCATGAAGGAGGATGGAGGAGGTTGCAGGGCTGGTAAGTAAGGGCCTCTGGGGGTTTGGGGGGGTGATGGTGGGGGTCCTGGGGGGGGGCTTGCTGGGGAGGCCGCTGAATGGCGGGTGGCAATTGGATATGGGGTGGCTCCCGCTAATTGTGTGGAAATAGGGTTTAAATGGCAATAGTTGTTTCTCGCCTCGCTATGGCGAGATCCCGATTTTGCCCATCGGAGTGGGCTGGTCACATTGCAAACTGTTTGGGGGGCTGAAGAAGGGGGGCCCAGGGACACCATAGCAGAGTGTCTTCACTTGGCGGGGGGTGTAGGGTAGTGGCTGTATGTATGAGGGCCGACATTGCCCATGGGTGGGGGGACACCCAAGCTCACTTAGACATAGGGGTACCCCGGGCATCGCGATCTGATTGGGATGCTCGGCAATGACTCCCACGCGCTACACGGCCCCCGTCACACGGGAATCCACCTGTGAAGTGCTCGCTTAACCATGACTGCCAATTCTCTGTTAGCGACAGTCGTCAGCCGCACGGCCAGAGGTCTCGGCAATCGGTGGGGGTTATGGGTTGTCGGTAGGGCAGACGGGCAGGGGCAAGGGTTGCCCCATGAACGGGTCCACATGATCCAGGGGTTGGCACGGTGGTGCCGAGTCTGGTTGCCTACCCCCCCCCCAGTACCTTCCCCCCCCACCCCCCCCCCCCCCCCACCTTCCCATGGCGGCTCACCCCTCCAGAGGTGCCCTCACCCCCAGACGAAGGTTCCCCACCCCCCGCTGAGCACTGGGTTGGCAAGTCCAGCACCCCCCCCCCCCCCCGGGTTATTTGTCTGTGAGCAAAGATGGCCACTCCCGTCCTCGGCTCCCCACAGAAGCCCTTCCGCCAGGCTCACGTTTTTCAAAAGGAGTACTAATCGGCGCCAGCGTGACCACTTGCTGGGGAGGCCGTTGAATGACGGGAGACCGTTGGATATGGGGTGGCTCTCGTTAATTGTATGGAAATAGGGCATACGTGGTGATGATTGGTTTCTCGCTATGCTACGGCAAGATTCCGATTTCGCCCACGGCAGTGGGCTGGTTGCATCGCAATCTGTTTGGCGCCCGGCGCGGTTCTCGTTCTCGGCCTCTCCCGCTGTTCACCAGCCTCCTTTTCACTTGAGCGCGAGAGCAACGAGGCCGGACAATCGCGCCCTGGGTGTGGGCTGAACCAGTGAGAAATTCCCAGGGGCCCCCCAAAAAGTGACTAAGAGTCATCGACTAGCGATGGGGAACTCCCTGAAAAACCCACCACAAATTAACTTCGATATGTTTCCATTAACTTTCGCCCACACATCAGCGAAATCAGTTGATGATCCAGTGAGTTGTCAGGCTGAGGTTTGGACACTGGATAGACGCCCGTTTCCTTGGCAGCTCCGCCAACACACCACAGCTGCTGTGAGACCAGCTGGTCACTAACAGTCTCTCTATCTAACTGGTGGGCAACAGTGAGCTTGGTGAGAGTCTCCATCCCAAACCTGGTTATGGAAAGGATGGGTTGG